>NW_026516731.1:0-247977 GCF_025766255.1 Zychaea mexicana | reverse complement strand
TACGATACTCTTTTTTTTTGCGTTAAGAGGATCGCGTATTCGGTAGTACTTACTACTGCTTATGCGCAAAAGATATACTAAAGCTTTTTCTTTGTTAAAAAATAAGACATCAGCAACCATGTGCATAGCAAACAATTACAACCTATTTTCGACAGTAGCACGTTACTGCCAGGATTCATCAGATATTTCTCGCATACGCTAACTGCTCTGACGATTTCATTTCACACTTGCGATATCTCGCTGCCAATGCTACTGGACTTCTTGCCGTCATTAACGCATCTTTCAGTGATGTTTGATGGCCGCACTAACTTATCAGACGCTACTCTTGAACAAGTTGATGGCAGAAGCAGACACAAAAGGCCGCCGATACACAACATTATCTTCTTAAGACTGGACAGTGTTCTCAGTTTTAAATACCGGATCCGTCCCTTATTGCAGCGTTGCTCCCACATCAAGTACTTGATATTATCGCCTTACTCACGATTCAACAACGTATCTCCAACCAACATCTATACAGCTTATGAGCTGTGCCCTCTATTACGCTACATTATGTGGGATTGCAGCGAACCAGTCATAGCAGACAGATGGATTTCACTATCAAGAAGCACGAGTGCTTATATTAAGTAACTGAAAGGAAAGCATCGAATGATGGCGAGGAAGGCAGTATGGCTTATGAACTGCTATTCAACGGCAAGGGACACGAGAGGATCATGCCGATAGTAGTTAAATCGCAGCCGATACTAGAACATTTACGTATAGTCGCCTGTGGTCTTTCTGATATTCATTGCTGGGATGTCTTGGCACGCAACCAATTCACACAGCTGACAAGTTTGGGGTTGACGGACATCACTGGTATGTCAAGCGAAGATTGGTCCCAGATTTTGCTCATGCAGCAACAAAATGAGATCTTGGAAGTTGGAAATCGCGCTGGAATAACGCAGTATCTGAACAGCATTATCGCAACCATCGGTACGCTGCAACGGCTCCGTATACTTTCCTTGCGAAATTTCCTTCACATGTTCAGCGAGAATCCTCTTTGCGATCTTACTCCGCTTCGACGTTTGCAACAGCTTGAAAAAATGCGTCTCACGAACATACCCATCGACAACCAAGGTCTAATGCAGTTGTGCGAACCATCACAGCACCCACTAGTCAGGAGATTAAGCTTGAACCCGCACATCACCGTACAGTAATAGTGTCGACGACTTTCTCACAGAGGCAGGATGGATTGTGTGGGCACAACGACTTGAGGAAACCAAAATACTGAATCTGGAACTGACAGCCGTGAAAGGTGTTACTGGTGCTGTCCTTGAGCATTTTGAACAAGTCGAAAGCTCGGTGCTATTGCGTGTTTCACGGATCTATAGTCTCACCAATGCAGGCATCAATGCTTTTCGTATCATTGAAGGATCTAGTAAAAAGATTGAAGTCGTGGGGTGTTCAGGATTATCTCGGACAGATGATCTTCGTATGCCATACAACATATTTTTAATAATTGAGTACCATTGCGGTGATATTTGCAGTCTGGCTTGTACTTTTATTTATAATGAGCTGATAAACAATATTGGCAGCATGTTTAATTAATCAGTTTTCCAGGTTGGATTGTTGTGATATCTGTATAGTCAAGCATCGATTTGAAATGTTTACATATACACTTACTAGATCCAGGATTGATGGAAAGGCAGCACGATGTGGATCTGGTCGGCAGCGAGTCTGGTGCCCTTTCAAACCTGAGCGAAAGCACAGACTAATTTTTTTTGGTTACCCTATGCTTTCCTTATATATCAGAAATGCTTGTGTACCTCTTTTCGTCACAAAAGGGATCACCTCGCACTCTATATGATATAGTCTCTGTGACAGAAGAGAGAAAAAAAATGAAGTGAGAATATTCTTTCTTCCGTTGTTGAATAGAAAGACCATCGTCGCCTCCTCCCCTCTCCCTTTATGACCAAAAAAAAGCAGTCTGTATGCTGTATGTATGCGCATACGCGCGTTCCTGTTCATGTCGGGCAGTGGATTTTTAATGCCCGGTATTTGGATTTCATTGGCCAACGTGCTGCTGCAACTATACTCGAACCGCTTTGAGAGTTATACTACGCAGAGGACTTATTGGAGTCAAGTTTACTGACAAAGGGCAAAATTTATGGTAAGCGGGAACATTATCATCTTCCACATGCTAGGATATATACGGGATCAAGAACATCTTGAAATATAGCGATTCCCGGAAAGTGTTCCTCATATTTTCTGGGCAAATTCTAACTACAGTACTTTGTCTGTTTAAACTCTATATGTAACAAACTCATGAGCAGTTGTTCAGTAAATGAACCCAGTGTCTTAAGCTTGATGCTTACCAAACGAACAACAATACGATAGCAAGCTCAAAACGCCAGAGAAAAGGCAAGCCTGATACAAGACGCTGGAGTGCTACTGTGTGCTGTCAACCAAGATATAAACATCACCCTAGTAAGCTTCCTGGATCCCAACTCCGCTCAATGGATTGGATAGCATTGTAATACCCTGCAGATGCGGTAACGAATAAACAACAGCATTCAGGATGTCTAGATTATATAACTAAAGTCATCCTGGCAATAGCAACATAGAGAGCAAAAGCTAGTTCAGTCTTCCTTACTCTCAAAGAAAGAAAAAAAGAGATGCAAACGAATTATTGAAAAGTAATATGCAAAAGGCAACCATGACTGAATCAACCCACACTTGTGACAAGCATTTACTGTATACGTTATGGATTGTTCCAGCGAGGCACGAACCGTTTACTGCTCATTCAAACCACTAAATTTTCAAGTAGCTCTCGCGCAGCTCGCTTAGAAAGTTTATAAGTTCCAAACAAAGGAACGTGTCTCCGATGGTTGTTTTGCATCTTTACTCTTCATATCACATTTTGAATCAGTTACTATTCCATTTGGCCCAAATTGTTATATCCAATCAGCTACAAACTTAATTTCAATTTCAAGCTTTCTCCTGTATTAACTCATGAAACTACCAGTATTTCTTTTGAGCAAATGTGCCGTGTTCAATAGAAACGTTAAAGAAGCAACAAAATTTAGCTTTATGTTGCATTGACACAATAACGATCCATTGTTCTAATAAGGTAGAAAAGTTGATTTCGCATGTATACTGCGGGGCGTTAAGCAGAGGGTAATACCATTAAATAAGGTATCACAGTATCATAAGCGTGCGGCCAATGTCAGTGTAGCCTCCCAGACCAACTTAAATAAGAACTGGATGGGTTTCCAGTCTTCCTGAAATTACGTGAAATAGCCATAATTATCTAGGGGACATGATGGTGCGATCAGCATTCTATCAAATAACTACAAAGAAAAGCAATGTACCCTGATACGCAACAAGAATGGGAAATAATACAGTACCAGGGCGGGATAATCATCCCAGATACTCATTGCGCTTGCTCTTTTTATCATCTTGTGAGAATATATGTGCATGCTGCTAATGTCATGGCAAAGTATATCTGCTATTATTAAGAAAGCACTTTTGCTAAATCACAGATGAAACGTAGCAATAAAAACTGAATGGTGCAGCATGATGTTGTAGGTGTACAATCCTTGACTGCAAATCACTATATGAATTTGATACAGTGGAAATGCGCTCTTTGTTTTTTTGCTTATTTTGGTTAGTTGCAGCATCAGTAGTTATGACAGCTTTCAAGCAACTGAGCAGCAGATTGCAAGCATGAATTGGCGCTTATCGTGGCCACGTGTTTCCCGAACTGCAACAAAAACTGCATTTTTTAACGATTACCTTTATATTTTTTGTCTGAATATTATGCTTTGACTGCCAACTGCATACTGTAACAACTGTTGGTTTCAGTAATAATTATCCTTTTGAAGAGAAGTATGTTCACGTAGCAGACATCGATGATATCGAATGGTGACAATGATTCATCGCCGTCTGAATTAGAACCATTGTCCCGATTTTGGAAACACTTGTGCGGCAAAGGAACAGAGACCAGAGAACCGAGTTTCCTTTCGTCTTAAACCCTTACCCCTTCTCTACCTTTCCCTCAACACACACTCATACTTATATAACACACAACGATACTATTTATGGCTTCCGCAGCCTCTTCTACTGAGTTTGCTCCCTCCGGAACCTATTCGGTTCGTTTAGGGAGCTCATTTACATCTACTGGATCCAAAGATGCAACCAGTTATTATACATTTAAATGTAAGCCAAGCATTCTTTCCCTCTCGTGTGTTTGCCTTGTATGAAATATCCAAATTTTATTTTTCTCGTGAGACGTTCCAGAACAAGCTAGAAACTCATTGTTATCTTAATAACTTATGCAGTCAATTCAAGGCTGGACCCGACAATGCCCTCGAGAAAAGCAAGATTAGAGAAAGCCGACAACGATACTTATTCGGCTGAGTGGGACCCACTTGAGGTATTGCTTTAATACACTGGAAGGAATGCAGAAACAAAGCGAAAGGGATAGAAAGAGAGAGAGAGAAGCAGAGAGTTGAAGAACAGTAAAAGGGGGGAACCTTCCAAAAGCGACTGATCCGGGGCTTCCGTTTGTATTGCAGGGTAACGCAGATAGTACGCAATTGAATTATGATGCCACACCAAGTCAAGCACAAGAAGTAGACTGTATATTGTTATTTGATGAAACAACTCAGGTTTGCGGATCATTTCAAACGCTGGATTAGGATGGATAGAAGCCAAAAGGTAGAATGAATTTGGGATCTGACTATCCACTGTGTTCCTCGCGCTTACTCCACAGACATTTTCACTGCAACGACCATCGCTTAAATTTACAATGCGTAAATCACGGAAACGTAAAGTCGTAAAGCCTCAATTACCAGAGCCGAAGGCACCGAAAAAGCTTGCAATGCCTGAAAAACGACCAGCTGGAACCAGTAAAGCAGCATCGGCAGGGACGTCTACTCAACAAGTGGATCAAGAGCGAAGATCTAGTGTGGATGACTTTACCAAAGATCTTGAGAAAGATATGGCGGATATATTAGACGACATCGGAGACGATGATGATGATGACGACGATGACGACAACGATGATATGCAATCAGTGACCACAGCACCATCTGGAGCAGCACCTTCATCCGATACGGACATGTTTGAAGAAGTGGTTGTTCCCACCGCTCAACACCAACAACACCACCAACAACAAAAGCGACCGGCGACTGAGTCACCAGCGTCGATGAACCGGAAGCGAAAGAAATACAAAATGGCATCACAACCGATCCTTCGCCTCGATGATTCACCTGCACAAGTTGCTACACCACCGCCTGCCGCTACCTCTTCATCTGCTGCGACAGCAGCAACAGTATCACCACCTATACCAAGACGCGAATTCGGTGGCAAATCTATATCCTCAGCGGCTGCTCTAGCAGCCAGTCGCAGTAAAAAGGCAGCGGCTGCTGCCGCAGCATCAGCACAATCAGTATCTGAATCCTCAAGTGGATCTTCCTCCAGTGGCGAAAGCGGGAGCAGTAGTAGTGGCGAGAGCGGCAGCAGTAGTTCTGGATCGGAGGATGAGAGTTCTGGGTCAGAGAGCGATGACAGTAGCGATGATGACGATATGGATGACTTACTGGCGGATATTGATCGGGACTTGTTAGCCGATAGCAATTCTGTACCGCCATCGCCGAATACTGCAGCAGCAGCAGCAAACGCACGATCACATAATACACCGGTTGTACCAGAACAATCACCATATAGTGCCTCTCCTTCCACTGCTCGTGGAACACCGAATAGAAACGGTGGCCCCGTCTCGCTCCGAGCTTTATTCAGTAAGTTGAGAAATATCTGTGGGATATGACTCTGTGTGTGTGTGTGTGTGTGTATTGTATATGTGGCACGTATCACGAGACTAACGCTCGGTATTCCGTATACTGTAAAATAGACGATGCGGACCACGGCGAAGAAGATGAAGGCATCACGAGTTCTGACAGCGAGTCAGATGGTGACTGAAAGAAAACGACGAAAATAGATAAGGGGCGGGTTCGTTCCTGACACGCCTCAACTTTGGATGGATGGGGCTAGTACATCAGAGAAAGCTTCTTGTTCGATTTTTTTCTCTCTCTTTGTCTTGAAGATATACCCCATGTTTGATCTTTACCGTTTAATTGTTGTTTGTTTCCTCCCAAAAGCATAAAGTCTGTTTTACAATTTTACAGAATATGCATGTCGTTTTCCAGTGCATCTCGTCAACCACTCCTTGTTTTTGGTGTACGACCTAACTCCCCGCGGGCCGGATTACGTTCATGAGTTTTTCCACCCTTTCATCCTACCCACTAGTTTACCTAACCGATTATATAATCGCATCCTGTACAACCAATATGCCTTAGACGGGAATCTGATCACTCTCGTTTCTCTCACTCTCCCCATACTGCGCTCAGATATTAGTGATTTATTGTCATTAGTTAGTTGGAAATGCTTGTGTGTTAGAGAGGAGGGCTAGACGAGGTTGTCGCATCTGGTGTCCATATAGCACTAAAAAAATTGAATGAGATAATGATGGATGGATACCATTATCCACGCCATATATTTTTGACGTCAGATTGTGGATAAGGGTGCTGCCACTGTCTTACATACCTAAAACGATGGTTGGAGAGGAAAAAAGAAGGTTTGGGATGAGGGCTTCCCGGGTATACCCATCAATTATAAACTCTCACGCATCCAACAACTCGAGAAAGAGAAAGTTACGACGACGTATAAAACCGGCATGAAGGGAAGCTAAAACACAGAGACTTAGTCATAAAGAATTCTTCTCCTTCTCTTCCATCCCTTTTTCTTCCTTTTTCTCTTTTAAATCCCTCAGAGAGGCGCAAGAAGGAAACTAAAATGGTACTTTCATCAAAAGCCATTTTTCTTGGTTTCGCCATCGTTACCACTACCTTTTTCAATGGCTGTCTAGCAGCAGGATTGAACGTGGGCATCCATAAGCACGAATCCTTAGATACATGGTTTCTGGTCACAGAAAGGTCAAGCTATGTGATCAGCGCAGCTGCCAACGGATATCTTGTCAACATGCATTGGGGCAGACGACTGACGCACCTGGACGATCTCAATGCGACGGTGGTTGAACCTCCCATTTGGTCCCAAATCATCCCCGTCACTGAAGCTCGAGAGGAGTTGCCTGTCTTTGGTGGTCTTCGCTACCGTGAAGCCGTGCTCAAAGCAGAACTACCTGACGGTGTACGCGAGTTGAACCTTCAATTTGCCGGTAACGCTAATATTAGCAGCGATCACGGTGGTACGCGCTTGGACCTCGATTTACGTGACGCGAATCGAACAGAACTTTTGGTGACACTGCATTATGAAATCGATGTGGAAAACGATATCATCCGTCGATCCTATACAGTCCGCAATGGTCTCGATGGCAGAGTCAATTTGTCCAAGGCTTTCTCTGCTGCCTGGCATTTGCCTTATGCGCTCGGTTGGGACGAACATCGTGAGCTCGTCACTCTTGCTGGTGAATGGTATGTTCATTCTTTCAAATAGCAAAACAGATCTCCATATCTTGTCTGTGATATATAAATACTACGTCAAAGAAAAGGTCAAATTTATATATCGTATTATTTGAATGCAGGGCCCAAGAAGCTATGGTGGAAACAACCCGTTTGGCTCCGGGCGTGAAGCACACAGTCGAAAGCACACGCGGTTTGAGCGATCATGTATCTCAGCCGTACTTTGCTTTAGCTCAGGTACCCAATGCCGTAAATCCTAGCACAGAAGTCTACTTTGGTGCGCTTGCGTGGACTGGTAGCTGGGAGATTACGGTTCACACTGATACCAAGGGCTATGTAAGAGTCGCTGGCGGTATTCATCATCAAGACTTTGGCTGGACTTTGGAGCCAGGAGAGTCGTTCACAACCCCTGTGTTTGCCGCTGGGTTTACAGACGAAGGATTGCCAGGAGCTCGACTCCGTATGCCACGGCATGCACGCAAGATCCAGAAACGTAATTTATTGACGCAAAAGGATGACGACGTATACCATCCCGTGCTTTATAACTCATGGGAAGCGGTCGCTTTCGATCTTACGTTTGAGAAGCAAATGGAACTGGCTGATAAGGCTGCTCCTCTTGGTGTTGAGTTGTTTGTCGTGGACGATGGCTGGTTTGGCGGACGTTCAAGCGACACTGCCGGTTTAGGTGATTGGTTCACTAACAAAACCAAGTTCCCTGGGGGCATGAAGCCTCTTGCAGACCACGTTCATGATCTGGGAATGAAGTTTGGACTCTGGTTTGAAATGGAAATGGTTCGTTCGATATCATAAGAACGCTACAATTTTATTGTTTTTGAGTAGTTTGTTAAGTATGACTTTTTCTTTTATGCGTGATAGGTTAATCCCGACTCCGATCTATACCGTGAACACCCTGATTGGGTTTTCTACTATGAAGGAGTACCACGCTACCTATCACGGACCCAGCTTGTGTTGAACTTTGGTCTTAAGGAAGTGCGTGATTACATGTACGAGCAAGCCGCCGCTCATATTGAAGAAGCAGGCATCGATTATATAAAATGGGACTTTAATAGACCTATGCAAGGTACTCGCCAGCAGTTACTCATGAAACTACATGTACAACAAAGAAGTAAAATTATTAACTAACGTATCCCCTATGTATTCAATTAGGTGTGACCATGCACGACTATGACCGCAATCCCAAAGAAGCTTGGGTACTGGCTGTCGAAGGCTACTATGAGATAATTGCTCGGCTCAAGGAACGTTTCCCTCATCTATGGTTCGAATCCTGCTCATCTGGTGGAGGTCGAATGGATCTCGGTGCCATTGAGCGTACTGACCAAATTTGGTAATTGTGAGAGCTGCATCAAGCGAAAGTGCACTCTAGTTCCATACGATGTGTGTTCTCACTCTCAACCCACTTTTTTTCTTCCTGAATTCCACAGGACGAGCGACAACACACGACCCGATGCGCGCCTGTTCATCCAGTACGGTGCATCTTTGTGGGTTCCTCCACGTTCCATGTACGGCTGGGTCACTGACTCATCGAGCGATGCAAACATCGAAGTCCCGCTCTCGTTCCGTTTCCATACGTCCTTTATGGGCGGTCTCGGTATAGGATCCAACATTAACGAATTTTCGGAAGAGCAACTCACTGAGGCAACTCACTGGATCGCGTTGTACAAGAAAATGCGACATGTGATCCAGAATGGCAATCTCGATTGGCTGGTTCCACCAACGCGTGTGGGTGAACTTGTTGCTGCAACGCAGAGTACCTATAAACAAGAAGAAGCGGTCATTTTGGCATTCCGTCTTAATAGTCCTTACCCAGCGAGTGGCGAGCTCAGCCCCATTCGTGCTCGTTATCTTGACGAAAATGCTACTTATCGTGTCACTATTTGGCAGGAGGATCCAGAAAACCCAGTGGATGAGTATGAAATGTCAGGCGCATTACTCATGTATCGCGGTTTGGAGTTGCCTGGTTTGAATGAAGGCATGTTCAAGAGTGCCGTTGTCTGGTTGCAACAAGCCTAATACTTATGACAGGATATCATCTAGTGATAATGGTAGTTGTATATGTCTTTTTTCTAATGAATTCAAAATTTATTTATTGCTCTTTCCTTCTGTAATAAATCATCCCAATACAATGTAAAAATGGTCAATACTACAGCTCGTGCTCCTATCTCCATACTAAAAAAATTCGCGATGGTAAAGTGCTGCCGCAACCTGATAATGCTACACATCGCTAAAAGCCAAAACGATGTTCTGATATGCTTCACAGAGAAACTAAGATTGCAGCAGTGTTATCTGGTGGCAGCACATAGTAGCAATGAGCAATGCGATGTTTGGTATTGGAAGCGACACCGGAGAAAATGAAAGATCGAGTTTAGCATATGACATTTCATTACCGACACTGTACTACGTACTGTACTACAAAATGTTCACGTAGATTATAAATTTCTGTATACAATGTACTCAGCTATCGCGTCTTCGCATGGTATGATGATACACGGGGTATCCTTTAAGATGGAGGTTGGATTGACAGCTTAGCGCATATATGCCTTTCCAAATTGGCGTGAGGTTATCTTCACACTTGGCGGAACTCATGTATATTCGTATCGTAGACCATGTCATCAAGAAAAATTATAAGCGCCAAGTAGGAATAACAATTATATAGCTGTGTATGAAAGGAAAAACGTCACTTGTGCATGAGAAAGCTGGACAAAAACTTGTCAAAAAGTGACACTGTACTCTGGCTGAATTGGGCCGGCGATCACAAAAACACGGATTAACCATCATTTTGGTAAAAGAAGTGAAAGAGAACACGTACAACATCTAGCAATAAAGTGAGGATAGTAATAATAGCAGATATACGTAGCTGTTTTAGCTGTAAAGCAATACCTGACAAGATATATCATTTTCGCTATGTCTGCACCCCTTTTATTCCGATATATAACCAAGTTTGTTTTACTTTGCCATTGGGAGAGAAAAATACATGCGTTTAAAAAGTCGTTTGGCGCCCAATTCCAAACCAAGGGATGAACGCAGTAAACAAGGTTTGTATATAGGCTAAAGTACAGCAGTTGCCAGTTGCTTAGCTACTGTTGTAGTAGTACAGGGAGGTTTGAGGAAGAAGAGGGGGGCTTACGGCGGATTTGATCCGTCTCTCAGTAACTTTCTGCTATGATACACAGATGCTATTCTCCCAGAGGATGAGAAAAAACTAATTGTGGTGCTGATCCAACGAGGAGTGAAGCCTTGATGATCATCTTAAGGGGGTGGTAAATGTTCAGTTGTTGTATGTGTAGCAGTTATTCTGCTTTTTTCTTGTTGATAATAACCCCTACGTCGTAAAATGTGCGGATGTAAGAACTGTAAGAGAATAAAATACGAATATGTACAATCTTTGGCGGTCTACTAAACATTTGAGGCGGGGGGGGGGTGGTGCGGTTTGGAAGGGGATGATTGCGTAGTGAGCAGGAATAGAAGAAAGCCTCGGGAGACATGCACCTCGAGAGAGTATAGGATATTTTAACGCCCTTTTTTCGGAAAGCCATTAGCTGTCGTCCCGTCGTCATCTGCACATAGCAAATTAACAATGTGATATACCATCATCGTTCTCCGGGTTTTCAAGGGGGGAAGCAGTCGATTATCAAGACGACGACGAGGAAATGACGCCGATCCCGAGAACAACAACAACAACATTACTCGGAGATGGGAACAGTGGGGCGACGGCGGAGCAGAGAGAGCTCCTTCACACATCTTGTATTCAAGAAGTGCGCGGACGTAACCTTGGAGGTGAAATTGATGCGTGTGATTCTACTGCTTATGACGATGTCGATCGGAATGATAGGAAGATGTTTTATGTACAACAAGATTTGCTAAGAAATAGAAGCAGGTCCGATTCCACATTAAACAGAAAGAATAAACAAAGCGTCGATCGTTTAGCATTCCGAAAAAGAATTTATGATTTTTTTTTAATGTGTAGATGATAGTAATGTATGTGTGAGTGCGTACACGACGCCAACTACGAGAAGGAATTAGTATAATAATATATGGAGAGAGATTGCTGGTTATATGAATGATATGGCGAAGAAGAAGAAAAAGGTAGATTAATTGCTACAACGAGAAAGAAAAGCAAGGGGAGAGAGGAGGAAAACGGGGTTTTGATAGAAGAGAAAGAAAAACAACAAAGATGAAGTATAATAATGACTATATGTGAAAGAAAAAGAAGAACTACTTAAACAAACGAATGGGATGGAGTTAATGAACATGGTAGATGGGATTTTCTCTGAAGTTTTTTTAAATTGTTGAGTGCCAATGAACCGAACTATTGAGCAATAGTTGAGCGCTGTTAGTGGTAATGGTGTTGCTGAGCATGATGCGTGATTTTTTTTGGCTTGCTAGTTGCGGATGAGAGGGTATCATGATACTGAAAGCATTCAGTTTTCGCTGCTCTTGACACGTTTTGTTGTTGATTCTTGAGCCAAAGCACAGGCACTCGATTCTTTGAGGTTGTGGTATTGCTGTTGTTGATTGTCTTCGCTCTTTCGCTTTCGTGGAGAAGCTACTGGTGTCGCAGAGGACTCAGATATGACGGCGGCAGATCCTTCTCTCAATGCTAAATATGATGTAGAGTACATTGGTAAGCAAACATACACTGAGAGAACGCGAGATGTGATATATTACCAGTTGTAGTAGTAGTAGTAGTAGTAGCTGTAGTAGCAAAGTCGGGTGAGCCGACGCTCTCCAAGTCGTGATGCCGAGGACCATAGATGGATGAGGGCTGCTGTGGGATAGGCAAATCATCCAAACCATACGGCTTTTCGGATGGCGGGCTGTTTGGATAGCGCGTTACTGCTGTTGGGGTATCACCTAAAAAATCAGGTTTGTGGCTCAGAAATGCGTTGCCGTCGTATGCAGACGATGAAAAGACATTGGGCTCGGCAAGCGAACGACCCATGGAGCGATAGTCATAGTCGGGCTGCATGAACATGCCATAGGACTCTTCAGAGCTGCAAACAGGTGCTACGGCACTAGGAACTGGACTGCAGTTTTGGGAGCGATAGACTAAAAGAAAAAGCTACGTTTATTGACTGCCAAATGCTAATATTATGATTTACAAGGAAGACGTACCACCATCACTGCTGTTAATGCCAGGCAGCGACTGTTGTTGCTGATATGAACGCTGATCCATCCATGAGGATGACATCATGCTATTGTAGCTATCGGTGGGCTTGTACGGCATGGGCGGTGGGAGGTTGGTGGATGTGTGGGCCAAGGACTTGACTGTAGATGATGTCTGGGCTGTCTCGACGGAAGCAGTGTCCGAAGTGACCGGTACGCCATTGCTGCTGCTGTTGCTCAAGGTGCTATCGTTGTTTATGGGACCGCCGTTGGCGGAAGGGCCGGAGGAGCAAAGGAACATGCTCGGATCATCAGTGAACAGTGGGTATAAGAGATCCAAGATCTTGAACTTTGTGGCCAAGTCTTTTGCTCTGGAGAAGGTGATCCTAGAAAGAAAGAAAGGGCTGGTAAGAAAAGGGAAAGCCAGATTGCTTATTGGGGAGGGGGTGGCACACACAGCATGAGAGTGTTGTTTAGATGGGGGTTTGGGACTGGAGAGAAAGAATGAAAGAGCGTAGCACCATTTCATAACGTTGGTAGGGCGGGTAAAGAAGGCTCGAAAAAAGGGGTATTTTGTGTGGAAGTATGTTTGTGTGTGGCAACGGCTAAGGGAAGGAAACGGGGAGCAGAAGGCCAAGAAGAAGAAGAAGGACTTACCAGACGCCCTTGAGATGCATGGCACCAACCTTGACGACAACACGACCCTTCTCGTTCTTGAGGATGCCGTCACGCTTGCCACGAGACATGCCAACGACGTTCAACAACTTTGTTCCGTTCACCATGTCATTGTCTGAAGAAAGAAATTTCAATGAGCGATCCGCTTGTGATGCGATTGTTTGTGTTTTTGAGTTACTTTTCGTTGTTGTTTGTGTGCTGTGTTGGTGGTAGATATTAAACTTCAACAGCAAACAACAACAACAGCAACAACAACAGCAACAAGAAGCTGTTCTCATTACTCGAGGAAAGAAGGGGTGCTTTTCTTACCTTGGCGACGGGCAACGCAGATGTTCTTCGCGTCGACTTGATAGCAGATTGTACCTTCGTCTTCCCACACTGTTGTTGTCAGTTTGGGTCTCTGAACGGGTACTGCTCCACCCATGCTTCCGGTGTCGGTGGGTGAACACGGAGCGCCAGGAAACGCCGCCATGGCCGAAGGATGGTGATGGTGATGGAGGTGGTGGTGAGCAGCAGGAGGACCATAGCGACCCCCAGCACCACCATTACTACCAGCTGGGACACTGCAGTAGCTTGGTGGCGGTGGCAAAGATGCTGGTGGGCTCATGAACGGGGAGGATGACCAAGCGGGCGCGTATGGGTCAGCACCGCCACCATTTGTTGCCAAGTTGGCAGCAGCAGCCCCGTGGCCACCCGCAGCAGCAGTGCTATATGGGTGGTGATATGGAGATGACGAGGGATAGGGTGAGCGAGTAGTAGTAGCTGTCCCGAACATGTTGCTGTGTTGCCGATACTGTGGCAGCGGTGGAAGCTGTTGTTCCGCAAAGCTGGGTGCCATATATGGCGACGGCGCGCCTGCTGCTGACGAATAGATATTTGAATGGTATAGAGTGCTTTCCATGATTATTGCTCTATGTTTGAGAAAGATAAGAAGACTGTTGTTAGTAAGAATAGCGAGAGTAAGTGGGTGGTTGGGTGAGTAAGTGTTGGAAAAGAAAGAGAGACAAGATCTAACCGTGCTGCTTTGTGTGTTTTTTAAAGCTAAATCCGTGCGTTGTTATCCTTTGAGTGTGCTCTGCAAAAGATTCAATGTTGTCGAATAAAATGATGATGATGTTGCTGTTGATATGAGTGGCAGAACGAGGCACATTCGCTGGTTTTCTCAAGCTACACAACAACAATGCTTTACCTTGTGCGAGGTGGGATCACGTCAAGTTAAAACTTCTTGGGGGGTGGAGTGGAAAAACCGAAAAGATGGAGGATATCGCGCTGGGCAGTGTGTGTGTGTGTGTAGGTGCTCAGTGGATGTGTGAGCGTGAGTGACAAGGTAGAATTGTAAGCAAAGAAAACAACTGCAAGAGAGGGAGAAAGAAAGAAAGAAAGGCGCAGATTTCTCGATCATTGAACCGACTTTTCAGCTTTAAAATAAGGCGGGGAAAAAAAGGTTAGCATGTGGCGAAAATGGCAAGTCCTTTCTGAATAGCTTCAACAGTTTGGCCTACGGATTGCCCGGCTCTCTCTGGCTTTTGACTTTTTGGCTGTGTTGTACGTGTGTAGTGTCTCACCTTCTTTTCTCTCAGGAGGGGGAGAGGCACACACACACACACACAACACACGACAAAGAACGAGAGAGAACAGCACCTAGTAGACTAACCTGTGATTCGACTGATTATCTGTAATGTTTACTGTTTGTGTGCTGCACAGCAGTTGAGTTACCTGCATATATTTGTCCATATACACTTTCGAATAAAAAAATCAACACCATTCTTAGCTCACCCTTACTCTTACTCTCTCTCTCTCTCTCGTTCTCTGTCGCGTATGCCATGGAACGTGTGTTGTAAAAAGCGGGAGCGAGTTGGATCAAACACAAAAGGCAAAGAGCTTCAACGCGGGGCACCCCTTGGAATTGGGGCTACTTTTTTTTTTTTTTCTGACGACGACGACCACGAACAACGGCGCATCATTATAATCTACTAAGCAAAAAAAAAGAAAGGGGGAGGGTGAGAGAAAATGTGCGCCGGCTCGGATGGATTGGGGCTGCAACTATACACACTCTACCCAGCACCATCACCACCGCCATCTCTAATACATAGCAGCAGAGGCAGTACATGTAGTGATTAATAGCAATAAATGAACACTAAATGGCTGATGATATCCCTCTCTCCCCTTCCCATTCACTGACTCACTAACCGCCAACTTCTTTTTTATTCCCACACGCCCACACACTCACACATAACGCATTGTTTCGCTCATTCGAGCCAAGTATTCACCCCAAATGGATTGTCCCATTCTGTTCTCTCTTTCTATGCCACCCCGCCTCCTTCTTTCTCTGGATCCCCCCAAGTTTTACCGCCCAAGTTTTTTTTTTCTTGTTTTTTGACTCCTATCTCTTTGTTTCCATGTTTGGGATGAGGCGGAAAGGATTGAAATGTAAACTAAAACAAACCAACGCTTTCCGTTACCAGCGCAACCACCACCGCTCGTAGCCTAGCAACTATTACCTACACTACTGTTCTTGTTGCTATCATCATCATCATCATCATTCACTTACCCACCTACAAGCTGAGATTATAAACTTTTGCTCGGCCTATTTACTATGTCCTAATTCGGGACCGCCGTTGTTGCTGTTTCTGTTCCGCTGCCAATACTACTAAATCGAAGTTTCTCTCTTTTACACGGGTTGTTGTTTTGTTGATTTATTATTATTATTATTATTATTATTACCTTTATTGCTATTTCTTTGTTTCTTTTTGTGTTAAAGGGCCCTCCTTCATTCTCTCCCCCAACCCCTTTCCGAGTGAAAAAGCCCATCTTTCGGTCTAACATCTATCTCCACCGTGATATCTCCAAATAAATCCGCCCTCCCCCCCCCCTCTCGTCATTGCTTATTATTGAATTTCAAAAAGTGCCTCGAACGCATAAACAAAAAGTGCCACACAAAACAACAGCAGCAGCATCACACATCCACGCGCTCTCCCTCTCCCTCTCTCTCTCTCTGTGTGTGTGTGTTTTGTGGGTCTAGTAAATAAATAAATGTTCACGAGACACGCTCTTTGGCAATTGGTTATTTTTTTTCGCCAGATTCAAATTATGCGGCTGTCATTATTATCGAGAAAAAGGTTATGGACAACTCCGGAAGACGAAAATGAGAAGCCCGTGATCGGTTCATTATAGTCACTGAATTTAGTTATCATGTAATCTTCTTTGGTAGTAAAGTGTAGATAGAGAAAGTAGTCTCGTCCAACTGTACGCAGCCTCCCTCCCCCCCCCTTTCTCTGTTTCCACGCAAAGCGCCCCCTTCCTTCTTTTTTACATTAGGGGGCAAAGGAGATTCGAAGGGGGCAGGGCAGGAGATGGACTGAGAAAGAAGACGACAACTAGGTAGGAAGGAGATAGCGGTGGCTGATTTAGGTGGTGATTATTTCTTCTCCACAACCGGCCCTTTCATGAAATATGGGGCGTGATAAATAGGAATACACACGCCTTTTAATAAAGAAGTAGAATTGGTTTGATTAATTGAGGAGACGTGTGTCCTATCAGTTTCATGCAACTGTCGAACGATGGACGAACATCATGGCCTGTTTCTTCTATAGTGCACATCATATATACCAACTGCTGCTAATCGTGAAGGAAAAAAGTGTGCCCTATGTTTGACGTTATGTTGATGTTGATGTTGTTGCTGTCGTCGCCGATCTTTGCTATTATTATGATTACTTCTCTTCCACAAAAAAACCCATCTTAACTCTTTGTGGGTATATATTGTATATATTGTGATGCATGCATGCAGAGGTGTGCTGCAGGATCATGCATCGCGCTGACCCATTAGCGCGTCAAGAACCCCAGTTGTTTTTCGAAGCACTTTTTTTTTGTGGATGAGTGCAAGTGGAGTGGGTGATGCATCGTTTATCCAAATAGAAATCTTTCAAGGAAAGCCGCGCTCTTTTTCCAGCGAGCCCCCTTGCCCTTGTCTGCGCTGGCTCTTGACCCCAATCCTCCCAAACTTTGTCGTCGTCGTCGTCGTCTTCATCTTCTCACCGCCCCTCTCTCAGCTCTACCCCCGCCTTGCGGAACCCCCTTAAATTTTTATGACCCCGACAGTATATACACACAACACGAAACCATTTTATATTGAATCATACATTCAGAACGGCATAGCGCAAAAAGAGAGTTTGTTCTTGTGATTGATCTACCGAATGGTTAGTACTACCGAGTAATACGAACAACGTAGTACGAGTCCCTTAATTTTCTCCAACGCCTCTTACCTCCGCAAAAAAGGCTCAGATGATCATCATCATCATCATCTTTTTTCCATCGTGTATGATGTGTGTGCGTGTATACACAGTCAACCCGAGTGTGTTTCGCTTTGTTGATGGGAATCTGACATCTTGTTTTCCTTTTATTTGATGGCACATTGTTGCACTGCAGCACGAAATTGTCCCAGTAATGATTATGAAACCGTCAAGTGATGCGCCCGGTTGTTTGTGTGTGAATTGGAAAGTTGCCCGTTCAAGCATACATCTCCGCTTGTCATTCGATAACTTTTCACATCCCGTCCACAATGCTGGGGGTCCAAGTGTAACCTCAAGTTTAATAGGTGCCCACAGACTGCAGTTGATGTGGTGTCCAGATGACCATCTCTATCTTGTCTTCATTCAAGTATGAGATGCTACAGGAGTAAAGAGAAGCTAATTTAGCAAGTGGATTGGTTTGTTAATAAACGAGATTTGATGCTTTTCTCACACAGCTATATAATGTAGCATATTCATTGTTTGGCAACAAGAAGAGGAATAGGATGCAGCTCCCCGGTTTTTGCGAGTACGACGCGTAGCACACTACAGTGTAATTAACTATATCTGCCGGGTAGCAATTAAAAACAAATTACGGCTATTGTTCTCTATACTGCATATCGCACTGGTCGTCATCGTTGGTTCTTCTGAGAAGCAAGCAGGCAAGCTGCCAGATAGAGATAATGAAGAAGGTTTACTGCCGCAATAGTCAATAATAAGCGATCTTCATTACATCCAAGCGGTTTTTTATGCGAGATTCTGTGTAATCTGCGAGCTATTAGCAAGCAACCCTGTCGTCAATAACAATAAAAAAACAGGGTTCATTTTGTCGTACGATACAATTATCTAGCAGCAGCATGTTACCCAGAATAAAGAAATACATACATAATTAATAAGGAGAGACTATCAGAAACAGATAATCTTTTGAATGTTATGATGTCATTGATGTCGTAAAACAGGTAACAATTTTTTGACTTGGAAATGACCAAATCTAGTAAAAAGACCATCATATAACATAAATGTTGATATGGTTTGGCTTACGGCCTTTAATGATTCCTGTTTACTGTTCTTGCTAGAGACGATGAGATACATAACGCTTTTAAGGCCAAATAAGTATTCTGTGCCGATGTTTTATATTGAGATAATTTAGCAAACCAGGGGGTAACAGTAGCAGGCATTAAGTACTATTTACACAGGACGGTGGTGGTGGGCGATTATGGATGCCAGTAGCTGTAGTGTCAACAGACGATCGCGATCCCCTCCTATCGTCACTGCTGGTGCTAGCAGCTACAGCAGTGGATTCCATATTCTTGTACAGCAGTTTCTGGAAAAACTGGCTGAGGATTTCTGATGACGGTGGTGTTGTCGGTGTGATTGATGTTGCAGCTGCTGCCACATCGCTACTGTTGTTACTACTGGAAGAATATCCCGTCTACAAATAACGCACGCGTTAACCGCTTTCCTTTTTTGTCAATCTTTCGACATTTTCACTTTTTCTTACCAAAGAGGTGGTATTAATGTTTCCTGGAATAGAACCTCCAACTGTGCTGGTTGCAGTTGTAGTAGTGGTGGCCGTCGTTGTCGTGGTATATATAGAAACAGGAGGAGCAGTAGCAGTAGGCGTTTTACCGTGTGATTTGATGCCGTTCGCCATCGCCGTCGAAGTTTCTGTACTTGTAAGCCGACGTGGAGAGGATGGCAATGACGCATAATACTTTAACATGATAGTATCATTAGTTTACATCCGTTTCATTTCCTTTCCGATCGTACGTGTCTGCAAAAAGAAGAAAAACAAACTCACTCCATTTTCTTTCGGCGAAGCAGTAGATATCGTTAATGCTGATGCTGTTTTTGGATTTTGTTGCGTCCATTCTCGGAAGAATGTTGTAGAAAGTGGCGGTGGCGGTGGGGGACGTTTTTCCGCCGCTGATGGCTGGAAATAGCGTGCATAAAGTGTTTGCTCATCCTCGCTGGTGACAGCTGGCTGTATTCCATTATCTTGACTTTCATGCATGGGCTCTGGTACGGCCTCATGATAGATTGACTTTGCTTTGTCTTTGCCTGAATCACCATGATCGTCCCATGCTTTATCCATCTCGTCGCACTCGTAGGTTTCTTCCAGTGCCTTGATTTTGTTCCAGGTATCCCATCCAGCAGGTATTCGTACGCACGTGGACTCGACAAAATGGGGTCGTAAGCTTGGAGGTATTGTATTATTTGTATTGCTGACGTTGCTATTGTTACTGTTGTTGGTTTGATAGTAAGAATCCGGATCATTCCGATAAGCAATGTATTGTCGCAGGTCTTCAAACGTCGATGGATGAAACGTTGATGTGTAAAAGAGCGCCGCACCATCTAAATATATATAAGGGAAGGTTTTCGTGATTGTTAAGCATAATCTCATATATATTTGCATGAGCAGCACTCAAATACACACTATTCTTTGGTGTTTATGTATAAACATTATTACTGTACATTTTAAGCAGACACATCGCAGAGTTTGCTGTATATAGTCAAGCTGTGCCTCATCATACCCGTATTTTTCCTCTAACATCTTTTGAGCATCACTCTATTACACACGTATAATAAAATGTCGGCATCACAATTCAGAAAACGATCGAAAACTTTCGGCATGCGATGTAATATCATGAAGAAGATTTTTCTTTTTTACCTTGCAGCATACCACAGCGACAGGGATTCCGAGATTGACTGTTAAAGTGCTCATGTCTGCATGTACGTCCGCATCAACAGCGCCTGTGGCTGTGGAGCTAGTGGTAAAGTCGGCATTGTTGTTATCATCATTTGATCGATCATATGTTTGCAGGTATTTTTCAACTACAAGAGAAAGCATGGAGAAAGGTTGCCTACCGTATTAGTTTTAGAATCGCGATTTGCAGTACATTGATATGTAAAGGAAAGCATAAAACTAACCTCGAGCTTTTGATTCCTTTGTAGCTACTTTGCTCGACCATTGTTCCAAAACGGATATCCAACGTTGGAAAGATTCCAGAAACGTCCATGGTTTCGTCCAATCGAGTACGATTATGCCAAAAAAATTGTCGTCCGTTAATACCGGATCCAGTAACGGGAGCAGCTGCTCGTGACCCAATTGATATAATCCGAGGCGCAGAATAGCTACAACAGCATGTATCTCATTAAAACAATGTGATGGTGTGTGTCAGGCTTTTTCTGTGCATACCTTCATCTTGTTCATCGTATACAAGGGCTGACGTATATCCAACACCGAGTATTTTAGTCGTTTCAGCATCGAGATCTTGTTTGACAGATTTGACGTAACCACCGCTAGCCACAGTGCGGATAAATGAGCCGGCTTGATGCTGCTGTTCTTGTTCTACTGCCGCTTGCTGCGATGCGTCATCATCGTGTCGCTGGTTGTCGACTTTGATTTTACGTTGATGTTTCAGATAGTGCGCCAAGGTGGATTTGCCAGAACTGCTGTCGCCTTTTGTGTGTGTGTGTGTGTTTTATGGAGTAAAAAGCGTAAATTATTATGCTTTGATAAAAAGGTAATATGAGCATATCATACCTAGGATGAGAACGTTTTTCGTTTTCAATCGTTTGGAAGAAGATGCCGTTTTTAATATTGCTGACCAAATGTTGTTGTTGTTGCTGCTGCTGCTACTGTGTTCTGTCATGATAACGTATTTGGATGGATGAAGGGATGAGGAAAGCAAAGTTATAAGTAGACAACGAGGTGAGGGAAGAGAAGGGATAAAGAGAAACTCAGAAAATTTCAAAGGTGGATGCTACTTACGGTTTCCTGCATGCATTGAAGGCCGAGCAAAAGAGACCCAGACCTGGACAAGGCACATAAAAGTGTAGCATCTGCATGTAAGAAAAACAACAAAAGAGACTCCGGCTCCAACCCACCAAGTGGTTGCAACATAGTAGCAGTAGTAGCGCTCGCCCAGCTGCTATATACTGCGGCCACTTCAAGTACATACGCCCATGATGGGTCACTGGATAAACGGTGTTATACAGCACATTCCATCAATCAACTTTTTATTTTCCCGTTTCACATCCGCATGTAGTGAGATTGTACCACAGCGCCACCAAACAACACTTGTCATGTATACCGTAGCAACTTGGTAGCATATAAACATGTTTTTATACGATTCGTCGCTGTTCACACTATAACTACTACTACTACACTAAATAAGATGCATGGAACACTATAGATGCGTAATTATCATCATTATTGTTCCCATAATCCTGTTCGTGGTTCTTCGCTGTCAGGTTTCAGCTCTTTGACCGTATTCCACATTTCCTCCTGGACAGCTTCCATCGTCTGATCAGCATCTATGATCTATAATGTATCCGTTTATTAACATTCATAGACAACATGGCCTCCTTGTTTTTTCATTTCTTTTATTTGCTTTTGTGCGTACCTTCCAGCTGTCCTCTTTTAACTGCATGAATATATCTCGCACTTTGGTTTGTAGTTCTCGTGTTTCATATCGCTCTTCGCCAAACCCACCTCGTTGCTCAGCCTTTTCTATAGGTAAATCCAAGAACAAGACTTTGTCTGGAATCAGCAGACCTTTATCCGGATTCTTGCACCATTCCAAATCGAGACCCTGTTAAGCAGTAAAAGATATTGTGTAAGCTGCTAGATATAATCCTTTATTCACATATACACACAGTCAGTCCCATTAAGCTACACGCATATACAGCGAAGCCCCCTACCTTTGCCGCCGAGAATGCTACACCAGAAAATGCATATCGATCCACAACAAGCGTGGTACCTGCTTTCAACTTGGCAGCAATAGCGTCCCTGAGAGAGAGAAAATGAAAAAGATGAGTGCTTGATGGAACGAAAGAAAAGAAAAATCAGGAAGCTTCTTCTCTCTTCTTCCTTACATGGCTTCCCAACGGTTTGCAGAGAAGAACAGGTGAATGGCTTTATCGTGAAGGTGACGTGATTGCTTTAGATATCCATCAATTAGTTGTCCCGATTGAATGGTGCGATCTAGATATTAGACAAATCGTAGTTCATGAGATTCTCCTACTCGCACACATACACACACACACTATCTGACCTGATTAAAAGAATTCGCACGGAATGTATACATACCTGGAAACTTTATTAATTGCGCATCGCGACCTTGGTCACGAAACCGTTGTAAAAGTCGTTCGCATTGCGTGGATTTACCGGATCGGTCACAGCCTTCAATCACGATAAACAAACCACGCATCGTGTTATAGTAGTTTTGATCGTAGTAACAGTAGTTATAGCAGTTGTGTCGGTTGGGTTCGGAGGTCAGACCGATATGGCGTGCTGGACGCCCGCGAAGGGCATCCAGAGCCGATTTGGCAATATTATGTTTGACAGCTCTTCGGATGATTCCTCTCGGAAGAGATAATGACATCGTTATAGTACATGAAATAGCTTTGAATCATATATTTCGTATGTGTCTCTCTGTGAATATGTGCGTTCTTCATAATGATGTGATGTGATACATTTATTATGCACTGATGTCCTATTATGTACTATTACCATGTCAGAAAGCGCGGGCAAGTGAGTACCATTCTTGTTGCATACTAATATCAAACTGTGATCCACGTACTTGTAAGAAGACAAAGATCCATTGATAGCACGGACTAGTTTATCTTGATATACATGCATCCGGTGAGAATACGTGTGTATACATTATTAACAACGAAACACGTTTATCCCATCATTTTTCTCCTGTTTTCTTCTTCTTCTATAAACAATCTCAGCTTTTAGGAACAACACAGTTGTACTAGCTGCAGAATTACTAGACCTCTCCTATGCTGAATAATATAGATTGCCAGAAAACCAATTTGCTCGACAGTGTGTGTTGTGTCGTTGGTGTGTGTCCGGAGTGGCAGAGGAAAAGTGGTGATCACTGTACTGTTGCTTATACAAACAATGACAACCATACCAAATGAAGCAGTAAAGCAAAGAAACGTGGTTAATGAAAGAATTATTAAAAGAGCCCTAGTTTTTTCTTCCTTTACCATCGCAGTATATACATAGAAGACAACAGGAGTACGAACAGTCTGTATATGTCTTTTCTTTCATTGACCGTAATAAGAAGCGCATATTATCCATAAATGTCTAAATATGATCAGCACGTTGCCTCTCAAGTCCGCGGGCTTGAGTACACATCCATATTTAATTTTAGTGTGTATTGACCACAGCATTATAAAAATAAAACGTGTGAACATCCTGTGAAAGAGAAAAAAGGACAATGAGCACTACGTCTTTGAGCATCTAAGATCCTGTTTCAGTATATTCTTTTCTTCTTTCACTCCTTTCAATTACAAAATGCAATTACTCTCATTTTATTCTTCCAGCAACAGCAAACAACCCACCCCTTCCACAAGCTCGAGTACAGCAGCAAATAATGGCAAAAGTTCATCATTGGCTCCTAGCACATCGACGACAACAACTGCATCATCGCTCCTGACGCCAGATGACGAAGACAAGGCTGAAGAGCAACTTTTCAAAGATATGCTTAGCGCTCGTAAAGCCCTCGACTTATTTCTCGACTCTCGTATTCCTGAAGCTGAAGCTATTCTTGAACCGCACTTGTGCAAAACATCAATGTATTACGCACTGGGCAAATCCGTCCTGCTCACACTCAAGAGCATGATGACATTCCAGCAAACCGATTTTGAAGTCGCTATCGAGTCATTGAAGCATACGGTTCAATTATCGAGTCACCTTATCCGCAAGGGACATGGTACATTGTGGTTTTTGGAAAACATTACTTCTTGGGTCAGAGCTGGATTGTCTGTCGATACACTCCAGAAAATGCGCCCACTTTATCGGCATGCAGTAAGTATGTTAATAATGAAAGAGAGGAACAGTGCGCGTGGAAGAGCGTATGTATGTTGCGAGGGGAGATAAGGCATGACAACATAAAGGGAGGCAGAGAAGGATCCTTTGCCTTATGATTTTTTTTTCTTTTAGGAATTGGTTCATGCAGAGGCTTATTTGCTAAAAGCAATGATCTGCATCATCCATGATGAGAGCTTAGTATCATTTCTACGAGAAGGCCTTCACATACGCCAGAGCTACATGACCTATACCGTACTGGAAAAGTTTGTGCAGACGACGGACGAGCCATTGGATGATCATTTCACCTCGGGTGTCAAGTTCGGCGTGGGCTGTTTCAACTTGATGCTGTCCTTGCTTCCCAAGACGGTTATAAAGCTTGTTCAGTTTATTGGATTTTCAGGTCAGCGACTGCGCGGTCTTGAACTACTCGAATCCAGTGGTGGTTGGGACACATACAAGCAAACGGGCGTGATGGTAGAGCGACAGGGACCGGCCGAAGGCTTACGACGCCAGTTTTGTGACATGGCTTTGGTTGGCTATCATATTGTGCTGGCTAAGCTGATGCCCATGTCTCATGTGGACGACGATCTTGCAGGAACTATCCTGAAATACAACCTTGACTTATACCCGAATGGCGTGTTTTTCCTCTACTTCCATGGCCGTCAGCTATTTAGCGAACGGAAACTCGACGAAGCTAATGCAGAGTATATCCGCGCGATCGAAACTCAAAAGGAATGGGTGCAGTTGCAGCATATTTGCTATTGGGAACGCGGACTCATTAGCATCTTGCAGCGGGATTGGAAGACAGCTTCGGATATCTACGAAATTCTCTACAAGGACAGTAACTGGTCCAAGTCGGTCTATGCATATTTCAGGGGCATGACGTTGTACATGTTGGCGCAGCAGGAAAAGGATGACAAAAAGTGCAAATCGCTCATGGCACAAGCCAGCTACATGATGAAAAAGGTGCCAAGCTTGCGGCAAAAGATTGCTGGTAAATCTATTCCTTTGGAGGTAAGAACTCTGATTATGAATGATGCTATACATCCAATAGTGGCGGCGGACAAACATATGTTAACAGGCATTTTATTATAATTAGAAATTTGTCGCACGCAAAGCACGCAAATTTTTAGACCAGGATAACGTGTTGATGTTCTCAGACTTGGAGATTACTAATGCTTTTGGCGCATGTGATTACATCCCCGTAAATCTACTTTGGGCTAACATTGACCGCCTTGACATTGAGCTATCACAGCTCTGCACGACACACAAAAACTATGCGGACGATCTATGCTTGGGCAACTATCTCCTCGCTTACATGACGCGTTTGCTGTTGACTAAAATTGAGGATAATAACGAGAAGGAAATGGACAAGCTGCGTGGTATACATCACAAATCCATCCAGATAGTCTTGAATGCTGCCAAGGATGTCCAGTTTGATCATTATGTGTATTACTTTGCACGATACGAAAACGCCCGGATGTTGATTATCGAGGGCGATTATGACGCAGCCGAACAGGAACTTGAGGTCGTCTTAAACGCAAATGACAAGAGCCAATACAATATCGGTGCAGGATCCAAGGCCAAGTCCAAATATAGTTTGGAGAACCATCTGCTTTTCAAGTGCCATAACTGCGTGACAGAGCTCGAAGAGTTACGAAAGCAACAGGATAAGCAACAGCGGTTAGATGACAACAGTGATAATGACTCTTTTGCATCAGCTGCTTCCGATGTATAGAGAAAGAAGACCTGATATTCTAATATTTTTTTTGTAATTTAAACTACATTTCAGATATTTTTATTTTTCTTTTATAGTTTCTGGTAATAATAATCATATAATATTGAAGTACTAAACAGCATCAGCAGCGCTTTTTTTTACGTATACAGCTTACACCTTGAAGTCCGAAAAGATGATCTTTCTACCATCAACATTGGAAACAAACTGATAATGTTCATTGAACGTACATCCCTCTTTAGTGAGCTTGGCTTTCTTATCAGCGACGAACTGGCAATCGCCCCAACCGCCACTGAACCCACCAATGGAAAGATCGCTAGCAATCACTCGATGGCAGGGTACTGGAAGAGGACAGAATGGGTTGATACGCATAGCCTGTCCCACTACACATATTTTGCAGAGTAAAAAAACTTAGCATATACATATATTTCAATTCAAAAAGATGTATGCTGTTTTCATTTATCATATACCTGCACGCGGACCTCCATTAAGGGCATCACTTATAGCTTTATAGGTTGAGACATGACCGCGGGGAATCTATATATAGATGATACGAAAATGCGCGAAAACGCGAAACGCGAAAATTTTAGTATAGGTTGCCGGCCTTGGTTACTGGTTGCCGCTTGCTGCTGCGCAATTTCTACCTGTGAGCATAAATCGAACACTTTGTACTGAAAAGCAGTTATCGGTCGTCCAGTCTTGGGATTGATGTATTCTTTTTTTTCTTGCTCAGTTTTGGGGAAGGGTATCATTGCTATAAAGTACAAAGTCGACCGTTGAGTTGATCCAAAATGCGACGTCATTCCAAAAAGAAAAAAAAGGCTGATCAACCAACATTCGACATTGTCGTCCTTGGCGACAAAGGTTTGAAGCACTTTCTTGGTAGCACGTGCCTTTGTTATTGCTGTTACTATCTTTGTAACGACTTTCTTGTCGGGTGTTGTCTTTGCAATGGTTTTGGGTGCGCGTTTCCTTAATTCCACCATGACGGACTGAGATAGGGAACGTGTGAGAAAGGGTGAGAGAAAAAAAGAAAATAAAGCCGGTGTGCTGCGGCGGTTGCTTTATGGGCGACTGTCAAATTAGCAACACAGACAGCCGGAATGAACCATCAGCAGCTGTAGCCAATAACAACTGCATTATCCACAATAGAAAAGGGGGGTATGCCGACTTGAAACGGCCTCTACGTTGCATAATAATGATGATCAACACAATTGCTCTACAAAAGATGCGCTAGAAAGTACCATGATGCGAGTGTAACTCTGCAACTTTTCTTGCCTTCTACTTGTAGCCGCCAAATGAAAACCACTGTCATTCCGCCGACGAACACAATGTCAACTAAATGTTCGTTGCGATTGTCCACATTTGCTCGAAGAAAAATCTTGAATTAGAAGCACGAATGAGGTGTCCCTTCGTAATCTTGATTTTCAACGAGCTCTCAAACTTCTTTCTTGCTTGCGTATAAAGGAGCTTTAAACATCATAAAGAAGGAGCAAATTTTGCATGACCATCGAGTACTTTTTCACGCAGTGATTACGATGAATATGTCATAGAAAAAATTAACACAAGTGTATGCGCGTAAGAGAGCAATAAAAGAGACACAGGTTTAACGAATGGAAAGAACAGCAAAAAACGCTTTTTATCTTGTACGTTTTATCATGACAAGGATGCAAAAGGAGTGTCGATGTCTTAGTTCCCCTGCTCATTGCTCATAAGCAAGTATTGACAGAAGCAGCCACGTGAAGGTGCATCAAAATCTGCTCCTGGCAATCCTCTACTCCACAAAAAGATAGGGTGGGACGCTTGTCGCTCTTGTAGACCGTCAAAAGTCGATCAGTGTAGAGGCCCACTGTCTGCCTCACTAGATGCGGTATCTACAGAACCAACTGGGCGCATATGTACTTGGGAAAGAAAAGCATATGATGGCTCTTGTTAAGGGCAATTACCAAATACATGAGGTAGTCTCTTCGGGTTGTTCTTCTATACTCACCAACGTGGAGATCGTAAAGGCGAATACACCTAAGGTACCGCTGGTATGTTAGGTGACTTCAATTTAATTTATATGTGACGCACGATCGCTGGTGCTTTATTGTCAACACAAATATAAGACCTTTTGAAGCTGAAATGGTTGCTGCTGCTAAATTACTTATATCCCGAAGTAACATTTGATAGTTATAGACGCTGTCAACTACGCTGTGAACGAAGGAGACGCATAGACCGCTTTTTTTAAGCTTGCCAAGGTAAACTCGAAAACTGATATCATATGGAATATGGTGGCTGTTACACGTGTAAGTTGCTGAGAATATAGGTTTATTGAAGGGACCTGACAAGGCTGGTTGCGTTCAGCTTTCATATAGCATCCAATGAATTTTGTAGGGTCGGAACGGATCGCCCCGTTCGGAAAGCACAAGCTGGAAGGGATATGAAGTATCAAGAGACCTAAACTTATGTAATCACAAAAATTGAGGTAGTTATTCGGATGTCATCTATGCTGATTGCATAAAATAATATATCTGGAAAGGGGCTTTTGCTGCTTTGTAGGCGGTACCTAAGCGCACACTCTCTAATCCTCCTAATTGAATAAAATTATACGCTTTTTTCGTTTACTTCACTTTGGCCAGGTAAATGGTGTGTATGCCACGTTATCTATTATATAATAACACGGAAGATAGCAAGTTGCAAAATTAGTCATTGATGACTAATTAAGGTCCGTTGTTTAATTAATAATCTTTGATTTCTTTAATTTCTCCACTAACAGATCAAATTTACAGTTGAGCCCACTATATCATTTTTTTAGTAAAGCTATTTAATTCAAAATTACTGGAAATAAAGGCAGCGTATTGGCTGCGTTACTATCGTACATAGACAATTTGTAGCACTTGGTTTTCTGGAAGAAATGATCATGTCCTAGAATCCAAAAAATTCTGGCTGCTCGGCGCCTTTTGCCTGAATTCGGCTTTACCGGCGAACCGTTCTGTGTAACCATATAAGGTCATACTATGATAGTTGTTTGATCCCAGGTCTAGTACGTTTCTGGGTTGAAAAAAAAAGAAGCCATGGATCTGCAGCTCATTTGTTAGATGATTACATTTCTGTAGTTAGTATATGACTTGGCAACCATCATCAGCCATTACTACAACAGTAGCGAGAAGGGTTTCTTTAAAACAAAAAGGGATAAAGTTGACGCGTGGAAAAACTTTTGTACCCATTCCAGCAACTTTCTGTTTCACCAATCGCAGATCAAAAATTACTATGTTTGAGATAATATCTTGATCCAATACCAGCTGCGCGTTACCCAAGGCTTTCAAGTACCAATTCGACTTCGATTATTCAGGATGTTATGATCAAAATAAGGATGAAGAGAGATATAAGGTGACGATGAGAAATGACAGTTGTTTTTTACTTGATAGAAAGGCTACGTAGTATTTTGAAGAAGGAGCGGAGGAGGAAGGGCGACAAAAGCAACTATTTACTCTTGCACAACAATTAGTGTCGGGCCATTGGTATTTGCGCCAGCCGTCCATCCATGCTAGTTTTTCTTACTTGGCATGCGGTACGCGTGCGCGGATTGCACCGGGGAAAAAATTCCCCTTTCTTGCTGCGTTGCCTTTTTTTTCTATAAAAGGCACAGGAAGTATTTTTACTACTTCTCGGCTTCTACCGATTAGACTAAAAACATCTATACAGCTTTTCTCGCCTATCCGTTCCCTTGTCGATATAGCAAAATGAACGATTCACGGTCTCGTCGCAGTAGTTTAGAAGAAACAAACACCATAGTCGACGTAGAGATCAATGCGTACGGTGGTGATGATGATATATCCAACAAGAAAGCCGAGTTACAGCAGCACCCACCTACTGATCCGGGACGATTTGCAGGATTTCGCCGTGGCCTTTTGATTTTCGGTATCGTCTTGGCTATGTTCATGATCTCGCTTAATACAACCGTAATTGCACCAGCAATGTCAATTATCACAACAGATCTTACAGACGACGTCAGCTTGCAGACTTGGATCGCCACTGCATACCTATTAGCATTCAATTCATCTCAACCTCTCTCTGGAAAGGTAAATAGCTCACATAATTTGTCATTCTTGCAACGTAGGCATTATGCATTTCTTTTATAAGCTAAGACGTTATCATGGTTTTGTTCATGGCAATAGTTTTCTGATATCTTTGGAAGGTAAAAAGAAAGAATAAAATTATCACTAGCGGTTTATAGTGTTCGTAGTGTGACTAAATGGAATTCCGTCCTTTTCTCTAAATAGGAAACCGATCCTTATATTCGGAATCTTTGTATTCTTTGCTGGATCTTTGATCAACGCACTCACACCAAACATGCAGGGCCTCATTGCAGGTCGTACTGTCCAAGGTTTGGGAGGCGGTTGTGTCATGACGATCGCATATGTGCTTGTTCCTGACTTAGCACCACTTCACTTGAGACCACGTTTCCAATCTGGATTGACTGTCGTTTACGGCTTGGCTAGTGTCGTTGGCACGCTGATTGGTAAGTAAACAAACAGTACACATGGGAACACGAAAGGGAGTAAAGGCATGCATTTATTTTGACATAAACCATTATATAAATTATTAATCACAGGTGGCGCCTTTGTGGACAAACTGACATGGCGCTGGGATTTTTGGCTTAATGTGATCCTTGGTGGAACCGCCCTTATCATTGTTACTTTACTGCTGAAAGAACCAACCAAGATTGAAAACACTTCCTTCTTTGCCAAGTTAAAACGTATTGATTTCCTCGGCGTGATCCTTGTCATTTCGTTTGTTTGCTGTTTACTATTAGCACTCAACTGGGGTAGAGCTTACGGGTATGTAGAAGATTTTTCAATTTGTCCTAGGTTTCAAATGCGGAAGGCTTTAATGAATGCCAAACGCCGGGTCCTTTCTCACATTTATTACATTAATAACTTCAGATGGTCGAGTGGACACTCTCTCGGCCCGTTTATTGCCGCGGCGGTGTCGTTGGTCGGACTAATTGTAGTCGAAGGATGGGTTGCAGCGGAGCCAGTAAGTGCATTCTCAATTACTACGCTACATGCATGTTGCTGAAGCAGCTATTACTACATACAGTACCACCGCTGCTGGAAAAAGAACAACGTGTTCGGCTGTTTTAATCTTGTCGTGCACACCTCTATGTCAATTATTATTAATTATTATGATGAAATTTATGAACCGTATTAGCTTCTGCCACCTGAAATCATTTTGAATCCTGCCATTTCGATTTTCTATCTCTACATCATATGCCTTGGTCTTGGCTGTAAGCATATCACTAAATCTCTTTTGTTTAAAACCTGGACCACGGTAATATTCGTTTCACTTATTCTATATTGTTTGCTTGTCAAACCATATAGTCATTGGAACTTTGTACTATGGCCCCATCATGTTCCAAGCGGTGTTTGGCGCCGACAGCACAGGATCAGGTATTCACTTGATCCCGTACATGGTAAGTTAAAATTTTGCTAATAACAAGCGTTTTCTATTCTTGCTTACACGGTTTTTTTTTCAAAAGGCATGCTTGATTGTTGCGTCCATCGGTAGTGGCTTGGTATTGCCTTTGTTCCCTTATGTAAAGTTCTATCTTATGCTTGCATCTGTGTGTAATATCATTGGCTTCGGTCTCTTTTACACTGTCAACGAGAATAGCTCATGGGCTCAACAGTCTTGTTACCTGATGCTGTGTGGTACGTTTTTCTTTTGTTATTGTTTTGAAACACACGCACACAACTCTCTCTCTCACACTCTCTCACACTCACGATACTCTTCTCTTAGGATTTGCCTTTGGCTTATCACAACAGAATACCATCATGGGTGTGCAAAGCGCTGCAGACAAAAAGTATATTGCTGTAGCTACCGCTTTAACGAACTTTTTCATGATGCTCGCATGCTCCATCGTAAGTAATGCTACCTATATCTAGCGATAATCTTTCATTTAGCTGCTATGTACAGGTTTTGATTTTTTCTGATCTTTTAAATTAAATACATTGACAGGGTGTTGCCATTTGCGAAACGATGTTCCAGCTATTTCTTGCTCATCAACTCTCTACCATTGATCCTGATACTCTGGTAAGTATATTGCTGCTTTCCAAAAGTTACTTACTTCATCACACATGCTTACTTAATTGACCATTACTTAACACTCGTAGGCTGTCGCACATGAATATGGCGCCGATTCCAACTATTTGTACCTTAAAAACATGCCCGCAGATACACAACAACCTCTTATCCATGCTTACATGAATGCGTTAAACAAGGTTTTCATTATGCCTCTTGTTGCTGCTGGTGTAGCTGTCATCTGCGCGTTTGCTGCCAAGAATACTCGCTTTGGAGCAAGCGAGAACAAGGCAGCTGCAACAACGAATGACGAAAAGGTGCTTTCCGAAAAAGAGGAACGCATCGCATAATTGCTAATACGCAACGGCTTATAGTCACCAAAATAGCAGGAGTAACTTTTCCTCCGCACACACACATCGCCCACCCACTTCTTTTATCATGATAGAAAAAACTCATTATATACAACAATGTACATTTAAAAGCATCACCCACCTACTCACTGTATCTCTCCATTGATTATACATAATTACATATCACTTTATAAAAAGACACTATTAAAGCAAAACCACGTACTAGAGAGATTGTTGAGCGACTAAAGAATATCGGATGAGTACAGTAGGATACATGCTAAGTGCCAAGTGGCACAATATCTAGTGTTAAGGAGCTTACTGTTGGCTTAGAAGTCGTATATGTGTTTGTGCTACTTATCCAGATTAGGTCAAATCAAGACAATCCCCTTCACGATCAATTAGTCTAAAATCATCGGTTTTCTTTAAAAAATTGTCATGGCTCATGCAAAGCAGTATACAAGCAGTTTATATCGTTAGTAGCCAAACTTCGAATAACGGAAGACGAGAAAATAATTGTTTCAATAATGGCAATCTAATTTAACATATGAACCCGGTGAAGACCGAATCCAACGATACGGAAAATACTCGATATAACTAGTTGCTGCTTAGCCCACACAACCATCATACTGCTTAAAAAGATGAGGCTCAGATGGCGCGTATACTCTGTACGACTGTTAATCGTGATACAAGCTTCTTTTTACAAAGAATATGCTCTAGCCTCGCCACTTACTTTTAAACAAGGCGTACTCGTCTTTTTTCCTTCTCTTACTGAACACTTTCTCCTTCTCATAATATTTAATCATCATGGTTTTTCCGATCCCTCTTAGTGATTATCGCGTCGTCGTGGGCATCGATTTCGGTAAGAAGCGTAAACACTATATGCAAAAGATTCTTTCCCGCTTGTTACTCAGTTCCTTTCCTCTCTCTGTTGATTTCAGGTACCACTTATAGTGGCGCTGCGTATGGTATCATTTCATCACAAGACGTTACAGACATTACAACATGGTAAAGTACATGCACAGTAATAGATCGACTTATTTCCTTCGATTAACGAAAGTTTGTATATATGAAAGGCCAAAACAGTCGGGTTTTAGGTATCCAAAGGTAAGAAAAGCGACGAGAAAGGGGACGAATCAGGTTTCAAAGGGCCCGTTCCTGAAAACCAGAGAGATACTTATTCAGTGTTATTATTTTTTTAGGCTCCAACAATTAGTGTAAGTTCTGCCGGCTTTCTGTGGCCTTTTCGTTAGCAGAAATCATATTAATGATCAAATTGAACGCTTGTTTTTTAGTTGTACAACGGTGATACTAGAGTATGTTGACGAGAAGAAAGCTCTACTTTGTAAAGCTGTGTTGAGGCTGTTATCAATACAAACTGATGATATCAATGGGATGTTAGACTTTGGCCGCATGGGGTAACGCTGCGCGTTTGGAACGACAAAAAGCACCATCGAAAACCAACTACTTGCTGCTGCAGCAGTACAAACTGTACCTTGACGATAGCTTGAATGGCGTCTTCAAACCGATCCCCGGTGGTTTCAAGCCCGTGAATGTGATTGCAGGTTAGTTGTCCGATGATAAGCTGGATCGTATAATAGTTGAAATAATAGGATCAAAGAAAAAAATTGATAACTAAACTGTGATGTATTCATAGATTACCTCCGTGAGTTCCACAATAACGTATTAGCTGAAATGAAGAAAGGCTTCGCACAACAATTTGAGGGTCGCTATCGTTACTGTATTACAGTAAGTGAAGTTTCTAATTGGTAGAGAAAGTGTGTATAGATCTGTCAATTGAAAAGGGTCATGTATTAGGTTCCCGCAATGTGGTCCGATAAATCAAAACAAGCCATGCGTGATGCTGCTATTCTTGCTGGAATTATAAATGAGGACGACCACCACGATCGTTTAATGCTTATTTCGGAACCCGAGGCAGCAGCAATCTATTGTGAACAGACCTGCGAGCAATTTGATATGGAGGATGGTGATGAATTTATGATCTGTGATGCAGGCGGTGAGTAATATGGCTATCAACCAAAGGATGAGATCACTTGAGAGATAAGTTTACTGAATACCGGATGGGTGTTTTAACATTTAGGCGGTACGGTTGATTTGATCGTTTTCAACGTAAAGATGGATGCGGATGGCAATCGTCAGTTCAAGGAGAGTACAAAGGGCATGGGAAAGTCGTGTGGCTCTGCCTTTGTTGACAAACGCATGCGCAAACTCTTGCGGAGTAAACTCAAGAAGCTTGTGGATCCTATTCCCCCAGCCGCATTGGAAACCATGATGGAAAACTTCATCGGTAAAAGAATTTTCTTAGGATCAGAAAGAAGTGTTGGAAGGAGGAATGTGATTTCGCTCTAGTGATGGGCGAACAAGGGTAACTGAACTGTATATACATGTATGGTGTAGATACCCTGAAACCCTCATTCGACGGAAGCGACGCTCTATTTATGAACCTCCCCATGAACCTGGGCATCACCGAGCACACAAATCCCGAAATCGGATTAGATGAAGGTGTGCTGCGCTTCTCTGTTGAGGAGCTCAAGGAAAAGGTGTTCGAGCCTGTGGTACAAGAAGTTCTTGCACTCATCCACAAGCAAAAACAACAAACACACAATCTTAAGGCCATTTTTACTGTCGGTGGTTTTGGCGCCTCTCATTATTTACAGAGTCGGATCACGGAGGAATACAAGAGATACAACATCAAGGTTGTCACGCCCTATCGCGCAGGTAACCATACTAAGAGCAACAGTTGAAGCAACTTGGATAAAACAAAAATCATGTTTCTATGTGGAAATTATACCCAATGAAACTATTTCGCAAAAAGATATACGAGAAGCATCCTTGGTCTTCTTCAATTTCCTGCTCATCATTCATGCAAACTCTTTCTAGAACTCGCCGTTGCCCGTGGTGCCGCTTATTTTGGCATGAACCCTACCAAGGTGACCACACGTGTACCAAGATACTGGTACGGCATCGACATTACCAACACCTTTGTGGAAGGAGTTGATCCTGAAGAGTACAAAATCGTAAGAAGGGATGGAAGTATCCGATGTGACAATCGATTTTCAGTTTTCGTTCGACGCGGAGAGCCGCTAGGTAAAACAAAAAGAGAAATATTTTGTCATGTAATAACTGTTACTGTGATTCAGCGAGGATAGTATCTCTTCATATCCTCACTAGAGAATGACGCATTGACCCATTGGTAAACTTAATTTTTATTATGCAGACAACGATAGCTGTGTAACCCAAAAATACACCACATTTTATCCCTGCCCCACGGAATGTACTTTTTTTGCAGCCAATACCGAAGACGAGCCTCGGTACACCCTGCAATCTGGTGTGCGAAAGGTATTTCACTTTGAAATTCCCATGCCAGAGTTACCAGATGCTGTGGAAGGAGAGCAAATCGAGCTGATTATTAAGGTAAGAGGAACTAGGCTGTACAATCATAGAAACTCTGTAGAGGAAATATTAACGGTATTTACTCAAATAACAGATGTATTTCGGAGAAGTTGAATTACGCGTAGAGGCAGTCATTCGCGGACAGACTTATCGAGTTGTCTGTAACTTTAACGTATAACAACATATCTAAACCACCATACCATCTTAATTCCACAATAACAAAAAGAAGAAACCCCCTGTATCTGTAATTATAGCTCTTATCAAATAATCATTATTGGCAACAAACTGTAGTCAGTTGACACCTGCATTCATAGAGATACATCTGTTCATCGATGCATAATGCTGTTACGGCTGGATCGCTTTCAAATATGACCATTATGCTCAAATCTGAACGGGGCTTAGCAAATCATGCTAGTTTCTTTTACAGGCCTATAGACACTTCTTGTAGGCACGTTATCAGGACGATGGAATCTGCATTCTTTAATAATGATGAACCACATATGGATGCTACTTGTACCAATTGTTTTGCGAGTAGCAGCATGTGTCCCCTTTTGAGTACCTAATAATAACTCGCCCAAAACTCTATAAAAGACACACAAGAAATCAACGGAAACTGTCAAAACTCACTTTCTACTTTTAAACGACGACAAAATGAAGCTTACTGCCATCTTGACCTTGTTGAGCCTTGCTACCATTGCTGTTAGTGCTAGCCCCAAACCTGCTACTGAGCATCTCACCGAGCGTAAGTGGATAATGTTTCTACAATAGAACCAGAGTCTATGTTATGTGTATAGCTGACTATCTCTTTCTCGGATCCTATCTCCATTACTATACTGCTAGGTCAATGTCTCCCCTCGTCGTGTGTTGCTGGAGGTTGTTGCTCAGGAGATTGTGACTACTGGTGCAGACAATGTGACATCAAGTTCACCTGCTAAATCAAACGTATCGTGCGTTGTCGGTGTCGTCGTTGCATAGCAAGACAGTGCCTCACTCTCACAAAGCTACTTATCACATTTTCTCCCAATCTGCTTTGTTTGTAAATGGGGGGCTTTTTATTGTATTCCTTTGAGCAATAAAACCCATTATAATTTTCTTTTAATTTCCAATCTTGGCTTGAAGTGTTTTCGCATCTTCAACAGGCAATCCGCAAGTAAAGTTTTCGCAAACATAGGCTGCTGCCTTACTATCATCTGCTAGCTGCGCTACAATTGGATTCTTTTGCTCAATAAGACCACCCTTTTTAGCCTGGATTGAAACCTTGTTTGGAACGAATGCTTGAGAAATGGTCTCCTTGAATGGTTTTAACTGGCTCTCATCCGTGCCAGTCAGCACAATCTAGTATGATAGGTTCAGTAACGGTGAACAAGAACTAGCTTCTTTTCCTAATTACCTGCTTTACACCGTTCACCATCAAAAGGAATGATCCCAAAAGTGCAGGCATAGCAAAAGGGTATTGGGAAATGCTAGTGCTGAAAGATCCAATGGTATTTCTCGCCTTGACCACGTAATCTTCTTGCTCTAAGATAGTACCGAGTCTAACGAGGTTTCTCAAGGAAATAGCATTGCTAAATAGGATTAAAAAGGTTATATAGTTAGTAAATTTTCATGATCTTTTATTACTGGCTTGATATCTTATACTTACGCTGAAGGTTCGGCACCGTCTTGTTCTAAATAGTTATAAAACGAGATTGAGTTTGTGTCCAGTATTGCTACGAATCCACAGTAGCTAGAAATTACTAATTTTTTTTACCATCCTTAAGGCGCACAAGAATGCTCTTGTCACTTGCTTGTACGTTAAAGTAACCACCCTTATCGGAATCGTAAAACAATTCATTTTGCTTTTGTTGGAGATCATAAGCCCATTGAATCCACTTTTCGTCGTAAGTCGCTTCGTATAGATCCAACAAACCTTGAACCATATAGCTGTATCATTTTTTGAAGGACGGTTAAAAAATAAGAAGATTAATATCAATTAGATATTGGCTTACCTATAGTCGTCGAGGAAACCTTCAATATCAGAGGGGCCAGCTCTATAGCTGCGTAACAAGGTATCAGTCTGTTGTTTGTAGAGTTCTCGTTGGATAAAGTCGGCGGCATTGGTAGCCAGTTTCAAAATCTCTTTGTCTTGGAAAGCATTGGCTGCTTGTGCAAGACCAGAAATCATCAGTCCTATGAAAGTTTCATCACCAGGTTTAATAAACAAAGATTACTATTTCATGCTGCTCCTTAATGATATATTCACTAACCATTCCAAGAGGTGAGGATCTAAAATAAGAGGATAAAAACCTGGTTAGATACTATTCAACGACAGCTTTTATTATAGGGGACAGTACCTTGTCATCACAGTGAGGTTTCGGTCTCTGCTCCTCTCTGTACTTTAGCAATTTTTCCTTGGACTCGTTGAGAATGGAACCCACATCTTGCGAGGACATGCCAAACTCTTTGGCGACATTATCCACTGATTCTTGCTCTGCAAGCACGTTCTTTTCCAAAACGAAAAATAGATCAGTAAGCGACCAAGGAAACATCACAAATAGTGGTAGCATAACTGCATCGTTTTTTCCAACATACCTGGTTAACAAGCTCATTATGCGGATCTTGAGCAGGGTTGACATTACCATCCTTGTTAACACCGTAGTATTTGTTAAATACTTTGGCTGCTTTGGACCCGAGAATTTCTTCCAGCAGTGGCATCTCCCAAACATAGAAGGCTCCTTCTGTAAAACATAACAGTGAATGTATCAATAGATAACCATACTAATGAACCTTTGTCACCTTTATACTCAGTAAAGCTACATACCAAGCTTCTTTTTAGATTGATCTGTTGGGAACGAGTCTGCATCTTCAGCAGAGTAGAAACCGCCTTGAGGATGCTGGAGATCACGGGCAATATAGTGCACAATATCCTTGGCTACATCTGCAAAACCTTGGTCTCTAGTGATCAGGTATGCGGAAGTGTAGGCAGAGAGCAACTGGGCCTGGTCGTAAAGCATCTTTTCAAAATGGGGTACGTGCCAGTACTTGTCTGTGCTGTATCTGTAGGTCATTTGTGAGTAATCTCGGTTGACATGTGGCTTTACAAATGAATATGCAATAGTTACCTATGAAATCCGCTGCCGATATGGTCTGTTCCATCAATACACTCATTAGCATATACATATACTGGCAAATGTGACAACAATTATGTGAAAACTTAGATATGCCAAACCAAATCTTACCGCGTATACCGCCCATTGAAATTTTCTATATCATTACATTTTTTTCTTTATAAGCCAAATATTTATAATACAAACGACAGATGTATGCCTTGAAAAATTTATGTACCTTGAGCGTGAACAAAGCCATTTCAAGCGCCTTTTGCGCATTATGTTCAGTGCTTTTGTCTTTGCGCAAGTAAGCAAAGTACTCAAACAAGAACTGCAACTGGACTGGTGTGGGAAATTTGGGAGCACCAGTAAAACCACCATTCGCGGTATCAAAATTGTCATCAAAGTGATTGAATGCCGCTGATACCAAGTTCTCTGGATGGAGCTGGCTTGCAGCATCTTCCGTACCAGCAGGCTTTGAGTTGACGTAGGCTCGAAGTTGGGCGATTGTTCCGGAGGCATCTTCTCTCACCTTGTCGTCAGCAGCTTCCCATATTTCAGCAACGCGAGCTAGTAGGTTGCGGAAACCTGGTGTGCCGTATTGGTCCCCTGGAGGGAAATAAGTGCCACCAAAGAAAGGCGATAGTTCGGGTGTAAGGAAGACAGACATTGGCCAGCCACCTCGTCCAGAGATCAATTGAATATACGTCATGTAGAGCTTGTCGACAGCTGGATTTTCTTCTCTGTCGACTAGATGCACACATACACATATGGTAATCAGTCAATTTTCCTCATTATCTAATTTTCCTCATCGAATGTCATGGATAGGCTCCTCTAACCTTTGATGTTTACAAAGTGCTCGTTCATGAATTTTGCAGTCTCTTCATTTTCAAACGATTCGTGCTCCATAACATGACACCAACTATCAATGGTTATTATTGGCGTTAGCAACATTTACGCGTACATCAATTCAGAACTTCTCAATGAGATACATTACTGGCAAGTACTATAACCGATACTTAAGAAGATAGGCTTATTCTCCTTGACAGCCTTATCGAATGCTTCCTTGCCCCAGGGATACCAATCAACCTTTAAATCATAACCACATGAATGTTATTTTCTGACCATCCAATCTAACCCAGTTCAACCCAACACCGGATGACTAAGCCAAAACAAGGGTCCTACTTACAGGGTTGTGGGCTAAAAAGTACATGTGGTTGCATAGAAAATCATCGATTAATTAAAGCCAAAAACAAGTCTGTGTCATTGACCAATTTGTGTCACCTTACCATGTTGCTTCATATAAGCAGAATATAGAAAATGATGTCAACAACAGAGGCATAACAATAAGGTTAACCCCGTCCAACAACCGAGAAAAAAAAAACTCCTTACCAAAAGATATGGACTTTTTTCATTACTAAGACGATTTGTGAATTTTGGGATCGTGGCTTGAGTGACGCGGGAAGTATGCAATTCATTGATATTGACACGTCCTTTAAGAAGACGCGATTGAGTCAGCAATGACGAAGAAGGTCGAGGCAACGATCGTGTGGTGAACGCGCGCGAGGTTTCCTGAGTACGAAGTAAGGCTCTTGCTGACGTTGGCGTATACTTGGTGGACACACGCAATTGTGCTGTCGGTACAGATTTCAAATGAGATACGATTGATCGCATAGTTGTATCTAAACGTGCGTTCTGCAGGGATAGAGAAACTAAAGTTTTAAGGCCCTATTTTTAAAACCACTTGGATTTGTGCTAGGGAAGGCGTTTCAAAAATTTCACGGATGAGTTTCACTGTCCGACATACGCATGCCGAGTATTTTCGTATGAAAAAGAAGGAAAAGAACTTACACGTTTTTAAGCAACGGGGCTCGCCCTCTCCGAAAAGAAGGCTTCCCGAAACCTGCGCCGGCATGCCGACGGTGCGTCCCACAACATATGAGAAAGACTCTGCCGAAACATCGTCAATCCCATACTCGTTGCACGAACTCAGCCGAAGCTTCATCGAACGTGCGATATAACACTGGAAAGCAAGCAACATAAATGCCCTTTGCTCGGGCGTTGTGCTCCCAGTAGTAGCCTGACAAAAACAAAGGAGCGAGCCTAAAAGGCCCGCCCCTTTGGGCAACAGAAAAGAAAGAAATTAAGGCAGTTAGCAGTCTTGCTAGACAGACAACGTACATTAAGACGAGACACACACACCAAATTAACTGATGAAATGATGTACTGTACTTACAGTAATAAAGCAGCGATCACACTGTGCAACCATCCTTGTTCTTTCATCCTTCATTGGGCCATGCCTTCAACTTGACAGCACGAGAAGCAACAAGAAGCGAGATGGACTTGTTGACCACGAGAAACAGCAGCTTGAGCAACAGGATGACGGCAACTAGCTTGTCCCTAGACACAGGAGAAGGCCTGGCTTGCTTGAGAACAAAGATGGAGTGATTTCAACCACTGTCTGTGATGGATGGATGGATGGATGGTGGATACATCTTGAGCATAGTAGGTAAACTTCTTTGACAGGTTTCTCAGGCCGGGAGTAGCACAGTGGTGGAAACTAGTGACAGCCAAGAGACTCAGTAGCAGCAGCAGCAGAGGCAGTGGTGTGAGGTGTCTTGATTATCACACGAGTGATGACATGATAGGTCTGAACGGTGGACACAGCAGAGACGAATGGCAACACGAAATCAACGGATGGCTCTTTTCCTAACCTTGTACGCCTTGTCCTTGCTGCCATAAGTTTCAATATACAAGTCAAAAAAGAAAAGAGAAAGGTGTAAGCGGCTAGCATATATACCTCAGCAATCATCATGCCCACATCCAGTATACCCCATCATCCCAAAGAAAATAGAATGCCGTACATTTTTTAGTACTCACACTACTAACCGAGTAAGAGAAATATCGTAATGTGTGCCCTATGAAACATCCGTGGTGACGATGAGTATCAATCATCCTATGGCGCAGTCCCCAGCATTTGTCCTATCCATTTGCATCTTTCTTCATCTGTCCGAGCAACCCTTTGACTGTAATAATACTCACGTTGACCTTGTTACACTGACAGCACGCGGAAGGAGATAATGATACTTGCTCAGAGGGAGATATATGAAAAATGCTAATTTTACACAAATGCCAACTGTGATTAGCCACTCTTTTTAAAACCATTTACACACGGTCATTTCACAATTACCTAGCCCATTGCCCAATTGCCAAACATAAAACTTACGATCCTTCTCTTCTGAGATCTTGGAGAACCAGCTTGCATATTGCGACGAGGATCCTTCTTGTGTAGCACAAAGCGGAGATGGTCATCTATCACAAGGATGTCGTAAAAGGTTAATAGAGGGAATTGAAGGCGACGATGATTGTGGAAACAACGTATGTACACCATTTGTTGTATAGAAGAAACAACATCACATACCATTCATAATAAAAACAGAACCTTGGCGCAGCCGCAGCAGGAGGAAAGCATGGCCGTGCTTCTTGGATGAACAATCGCACGGGTATGCCTATTGAGTGGCAATACTGTATTGATGGAAGACAATAAAGAAAAAGAGAGAAAATTTTCAGAGAAAAAAATACGCAGTGTCGTATATATACGTCTACGTTCGAATGACCCAAAAGAAGGGGCGATAATCGCTTGACAGTTTTCACGAGCAAGATGCGTAGGAATTGCCAAAAGAGCCGTCAAGTTCTTTGCTCTTTCATTATGGATATTCCCCATCTAAGCTGTGGCGATATTGGTACCATTTTCTAGCCACGGTCTTGTAGTTCACTGTTGTATGTTTTATTTCAGATAAGAGGCCTTGTCGTGTTTGCAAAGTAGAGTAAAAGCAAACAAGTGTCATGGTCTGATCGGAACAAGTCACTTCATAGTGTGTTGCTTTTCATGCAGTCTGGATCGGTTTCAGCTAGCCAAATAAGGAGATGCTGACAACAGTGATCATGTACGTACCTGCCTAAGGCGTTTACGAGAATTCACGCAGACCAAAACCGAGTAATTATTTAGCCGAATCAAAAAACGTAACATTTAAGTCGAGATCTCGGTTAATTAGTTTGCCGAGAAGAATATGAGCAGTCATTTGTTACATAATTACGCAAGGCACAAAGCACTTACCAATAGATCGCTCACTCAATTATATTATGCGACAACGATGCACAAAATAAAAACAACTTTAAAATAAATTTGTATATAAACCAAGCAGAACAATATAATTTAGAACAGAATTGATAAAAAGAAAAATAAGGTACAGATAAGAAGAAAGAAGAAGTATATAAAAGAGAGGAAGAAAGAAAAACAGGAAAGAAAGCTAAACATGTCGCACATCTTCGTTTGCTGGGCCACGGCGGTTGCTGTGTTGATGAGGTCATTGGTGTGGGCAAAGAAGTGGCAGTGGCCGTGGTGGTGCTTAGGTCGAGGGAAGAATGACGAGGGAGTAACATACCACGGAAGGGGTTTTCTTGAGGCTGTTCAATAAATAGAAGAGAAAGAAATAAGCTTACCCTGACCAAGATTTGCGCTCCTAAAGACTATCTACAATCTATGTATTTGATGTTTACCGGTAGTATTCTGATGAAAGGAGGTCTACATGTTCTGGCAACGTATTTTTCGCGTTGGGCAATTTGCCGATTATGAAAAGCACGCACAATGTGTTTACATACCAAGTATGATGTACTTTAACAAACGACGGACAACCGCATGTCCAGCGTTGCACCGATGTATACCATGTGCCTTGAACCAGGTTTGGGTTTATGTAGTTTGCACGAAGAAATGCCGCGTTCCATTCTTGGATAAATCCTTTCTCCCAGCGTGTCAGGTTTTGACGAAGCACGATCTCGGTATTGAAACGGTCAATTAGCTTTGGTATATAGCTATGTATAATGACGAATACCAAGAGATCCAATCTAGCACGGTTGTACGTATACATATGATTACGCTTAAGCACTTTCCAGTGTGCTTCGACAAGCATGGTTATTCTTGACAGTGGGATGCGATCAGGGACAGAGCTAGCTGCCCATGTTATCCACTTGTCAAGCTGGTAAAATCGGCGAAACATATAAGCCCATGCATGATGCAGATAATGCATAACACAGTAGTCGTACATCTCCTGGGCGCATTGTTGCCATATATCGTTAGGATTAGCAAATACTTTCCCTATTATATTTAAAACCAAGCAAAAGAATGACAGAAACAGGTGTATAAGTATATCAATGAGTGTTTATACATCTACCTAATATCTCTGCACCACGTGTTATGAATACCTTCAGCCATCATCGGATGACGGCTGTAGTGCCTGCCCACCATCTTCAGCATCTCCTCTCTTCTTGGTTTATCACACATAATGCGATTCAAATCAGTGGTGGCGGACGGTGTGAATTGACGCGAGACAAACGGGAATTGGACCATCGCTTCTTGGACGTCATAGTAAGTGGATGTGGCATTTCTTCTAGAGGAAAGTTTCCTTTCCATAGAATGCTCTATATGCCAAAGACATTGACGTAGACAACGACGACTATCCCATGTCGCCTGGATCGCACTAAGTTGCGCAGCATCACCATCACTAAACATGAACTCTGGTTCTAGTCCCCTTTCTTTGAGCTCTCCCAAAAACCGCTCCAAGGTTTGTGTTTTTGGATGCTCGATTGTGGCGTCTGCATTGCTTGTGTCACAAAGCATATATGCAACAGGGAATCCAGCACCATTCACATTGGCAATGACACCATATAGCTCCATACCAGCACGATTTGTCTTAAAAGTGGAGTCGATATGGTACTCTTCCACATGAACACAACCAGCCAAAGGGGCAAAAAAAGGAGTGACGAAACCCACAGCAACAATACCATCAGCAGTGTCAGAATAAATCTATTTTTTATTCATACAATAAGGCAAAAACACTACGTTTTTCTAATAATCTACTAGAGCAAAAACAGGTCTACAGAAGGTGAGTTCTGTTTTCTGTATTAATCTACTTACCTCCGTATATCCTTGATTTGTATACTGCTGTATCAAGAGCTGGGCGGAAACAAACTGGTCATCGTCTAGCATATACCGCGTACGGAACGTCTAGCCCCACCAGTAGTACACTTGTGCCGCCGTTGCTGCATGATAGCCCCATTCATCGATGATATCATTATGAATATCTGGCGCTGAACGAGTCATTGCACGTGCTGCAATGAAGTCAAGCACCTCACGCGACACACCTTCCGGGCGTGGAGCTGGAGCGGCTGCATGTTGCGATGGATGGCGAACAGTAAGCTCGATCGCTCCTAGATCCCGATCGATCACACCGTGCACAAATCCTTGACAAATGAATGTTTCCATCCGTTGGATGACACGCTGGCGCTCACGAACAGGGATCTAACATATAAAATTAATCCGATTTCAACGAAACTGCACGCAAACACTTTGCCTATCTGTTCCTTTTTATCGAATGCCTTTTTTGACCGGTTGATTAGCTTACCTGATTTTGTATAGCTACAGATTGAACGCATCTTGCGGTGAATGGCTTCACGAAGTGCTGGGTCGCCAGTGTTCATCACATCATATCTGTAGTTGTCACAGAGCTGCACTGCTTCCAACACACGTGTAATTATACGCTGATCTGACCATGTGCGCATTTCATCCTCGTAAACGATGTAGCCCGAAAAAGAGAAGACCTCAGTAACGACATCACCAACTGAATTACGGACAGCAAAGGGATAAAAGTTTCCCAACTCGTCAATGAAGATCATTGAGTCGAGTGAAACTGGCATTCTCGGTGTCTGTCTGTCACGACAGACAATACACGTCCTGTACGGTCTTGTTCTACCGGCAAAAAGGGCAAACGGTTTCGTTTTTCTGCAACCCGTGCGGTAGAGGTCGGGGTCACCAAGCAATTGCACAGCTTCAGTAATGGGACCGGCAGCATTGGTAGGGTTGTTTAAAGACATGGCAAAAATTATAGACGCGATGCAAAAAGGGGGGAAAAGGAAGAGGGGGACCCTTGTAAACAAACACCACAGTAAAAGATTAAGAACCACCGAAAAAAACCATGACTGCTCATAACTTTTCTCGGCAAACTAATTAACCGAGATCCCGACTTTATTGTTACGTTTTTTGCTTCGGATAAGTAATTATCCGGTTTTGGTCTGCGTGAATTTTCGTAAACGCCTATAACAGCGTTGGATTTGCGCTAACACCGAAAAGGTAAAAGTTATTGCATAGTAAATCGGAGGCTATTACAAATGATTCCTGAAGTTTACCAACCATGTACTATGTAAAAACCAGCAGCTACATTTGAAAATATACCAAGGGCGAAACACTTTGTGCAGTTGATGTAGTTACCAACAACATAAGGTTACTTGAAGCAGAGCACAATCATCAAGCTCGCAGTAATTTACTTTACAGCAGCTCTTTCTTTTTTGAGTCCAATTCACAAAATCCCCTTTTCCCCAGATCAAAACAATAAGTAAACATATCATCACGCGTATGTAGAAGCCACATAAGGAGATTCTCGTGGAGCAAAAAGAAAAAAGAAATACTGTACATAGCATGTTCGTTTAAAAGTTCTAGTAGCTATATGAACTGCGGGACTAAATTAGAAAAGGGATCCGGTCGATTGTTGCTGTGGTTGTCCGGTATATTGCGGTGTAAATGGATTGTGAACCTGATATGATATGATATATATAATATATGATGGATCTGATTAATTTCGTGGTACAACTTGGCCTACATACATAAGCTAAAATGTGCACCGCTGTTTATTATTTACCTGAGGAAATGACGTGCCTGTAGGCTGGTTGTTCAGATTGAGTAAATCACCAGTACTGTTGGCCTTTCCGGTTGCTTGTGGGTCAAGTGAACTAGCAAAACCTGTGCCACTAAGACATCCAGTGGATAGTTTAGATCAGCGCGTGTTCTTGATCGCACATGGTCACTTCTTTTTTGATAACTTACACTGGTACACGTAGGTTGCCTGTATTTCCAAATGTATCTTGTCCCTCGCTATAATACAAAAACCATATCAGTAAAACAAAAGTCGATAATACACCATAATCAACCCCTATAGCAAAACTTACTCTCTGTTGGCGAGAAGTGTGTTTAACTTTGCATGTCGTGGATCAAGGGGTTGCTGTGGTAGGGGTTGTGCACTAGGTGCCGAGGATGAAAGCTGGTGTATAATGCCTGTCTGCTGAGCAGAAACAGGTGTTTGCGTTTGTGATTGAATAGCGACTGGTGTTGCTGCTGCTGATGCTACTGATGATGCTGTTTGCTGCTGCTGGTATCCCGGACCAAATGGATTGTTGCTGCCGGTCTTTACGGGTGTCTGTTGCTGTGCTTGTGACTGGTTCAGAGACATGGGCGAGGATCCCATCGATGTAAGCTGTGGATTAAGAGGAGACATAGTGTTTGGTAGGCTTCCTGTGGACATGCTCTGCAGACCGTTTGCTGATGAAGGGAAACCAGCACCCGTTTGCATCGCGGTATTGAACCCAGTGTACTGTGGACTCATCATCATTGGGTTGGTTTGGAATGGTGCGACACCAGTGTACTGCTGTGGCATGCCTGTCATCTGCGCCTGCATCTGATTCCAGTGATACGGATTGTGCTGCTGCTGCTGCTGCTGCTGTTGTGCGCCCAGTGGCACACCTGAAAATGTCATGCCCGTTTGTTGGACATTAACTGGTTTGAACAAGTCTGTATCATCATCCAGCAAGTTCTTTATATTGTCTCGCTCCAACTTTTCCCGTTGCTTGCGCTCCCGTTCTCGTTGCTCTCGCTCGCTCATTTCGATCGCCTTGGCAAGATCTTCATCGTCTTGGTTTCGGTCGCGAGAGTCACTCTGTGCCAGTCGTCGACTTTCTTCCATAGCCCGCTGTAGGTCGCGATCTTCGTCGTTGTCCATACTGTTGTTGTTATTGCCGTTGGTATACCTTGGGCCGCTCGGTCGATCAAAGGTCATTGTGCCATCATATCCGCGTCCGTATAAGGATTCGTTCATGTAGTCACCAACACCTGCCATGCGGTCTCGCATCGCGTTACGAGACTGTCTTTCCTCTTTTAATCTAGCGTCATCCAAAAGAAGACTCGTGATATCCTTGGCCTTTTGGCGCACTATTAGAAACAAAAAGAATGAGCATTCCTCTTCTAGGATTATGTGTGTTTCTCTGATATTCCGTCTCTGACATAGCACGCACGATGCTTAACCCCAAAGTTTGTTGTTGTTGCTTGTAATGTTTTTTCCCTCCTTTTGAATGATGTTTACCATTTGCACCCACGTCGCGGCCGTTATCATCAAGATGCTGGAACTCCTTTAAAGTCTTGATCACATAGACATTCTCCTTGGCATAAAGCACAACGTTTTCTGAACCGACATGTAGACAGTAGTCCAATACTAATAAGGCCTAGCTCCATTTTTTTTTGCATCATCATGAGTTTCCCGTTAAAGAACCGCCCAGAAACTACACACACACACATACACACTTTTTTTCATTGTGTCGATCAGTCTACTACGGTTCATACCTTGAATACATGACGCCAGTTCTTGCCCTTGTCGTTAAGTCGACGATCAATCATATCCATAATTTCAACAAAATCGTGTCTATTTTTATACACAGTATGCGTTAAAACACAAAAATAGGTTATGCCGCTTCTTCTTTGGGTTTTTAGGTTTCCTTACTCGTTGTATGTAAGCTGGGCAACCTCATTCATAATGATACCACTTGGTCCCCCGGGATCGTTCGAAGTTGCTTCCCGCACTTTGATTTGCGCTTCAGAGAATCCCTTGGCATAGTTTTTTCTGTGCCAATTGTGTAAATGAAAAATAACCCGGGGGAATTAGCTTCCCTCATTCCTCTCCCGAATTACGGAAAGCCGCTGTAAGAAAACAGAGCCGATAAGCTTACATGCTTCTGGCTACACCACGTGCGGTCATTTTGTATTATGATTTAATAAAGAAGCTTGAAAAGCTGAAGAAGGTTATAAAGGAAATAAAATAGAGAAGAGAGAAGAGAAGAAGAGAACCCGAGCCAAGAACCGGGAGTGATCCCGCCAAAAAGAAAGATCGGCCTACAAGCAGAAGGATCGACGCAATGTTTCACAAGACTCGACTGGCGATCGGCTTCAGAAAATGTTTCACCATTTCCAATGTGATTTCAGGTCATGACTATGGACCTATTGCTTCATATGAAAAGTAGACGAAAAGTGTCTTTTTTATCCCTGCAAGCGGAAACAATTCTCGCCAGGACTCACAGCTGGTAGGGTAGAGCACGCATTCTGTGTGTGTAGATTTAGTATGAAAAGCAGCTGCGCTCTAGTTATTGCATGCGTTACACAGTGCATTCAGAACTAGTGTCAGTAGTAGGAACAATCCCACCAATTTTCCTCTTCGGTTGTTGCTTTGCAACGGTTTTCATTGCTTACACTGAGACTCAGTATCTTTTTCCTATAGAGCAATGAAGCCAAGCCGAGGATAATGTAATACTGAATAGTTTTACACTGTAAAGAAAACCGCGACACAGAAATATCAATATTAGGATGTAAATCTCGTGATATTGTTGTGAGGTCAAAGTGGATGGGGAGAGGAAAAGTACACTATGTTTAGACAGCTTTTCGGATTGGATTCCTTGCTTCAATCAAACAATGTCTTGGCATTTGTCAAAAAGGCCAAAAAGTAGAATTGACAGATATCCAAACGGACCAATAAGCATCCATATAGAAACCAAAAAAAAAAAAATAAAGGCAAGAGAGTGGGTGAGTGACTTGGCGAGTGATAGTGTGTATATGTGTATAGAAGAAAGCGAAAAGTGTGACTATATTATTAACAGTAAGAGTATTAAAAAGAGAAGGAGGGAAGCGAGGGAAGGGATGAATAAGAAGAAGGAAGAAAAACAAAGAGGAGGGTTATCTACATGAGGTCTATTTCAAAGTTCGTAATCTGCGGAAGGTAACTCGAAGCTGATAATTCTGCGTAAACAATGTAGCAAGCGTAATTAGAAACCTTTCACTTATTTCTCGGATTAAAAAAGACTTACCCATCATATACACATCGTCGAAAACCGATTTGCCATCATAACCGCCGAGGATGTACAGTCTCGAATCATGCAGCACTGCAGCATGATAGCCTCGTGGACTAGGTGCACCGCCATAGATCCTACGCGACTCCCAACTCATGGTCACTGCGTTTATACGTGCGGGAGAAAGGCAAAATCAATAAGTGATCCAAATGATAGCAATTAGAAAAGAGCTGCCAAATTACCCAAGTTCAATAGTAACACGTCGTTTGAATAGCGCGATCCATCATGACCGCCTATGACAAACACGTAAGAGCCGACTTGCGTTGCGGAATGCGCTAGACGAGGTACAACTCTATCCAGTTCGATTTGATTCCATCGGTTGGTCGCTATCATTGAGTACTGTGTGAGTTACCTGTACTATTAAAACACACCGAGTATGTCTTACCCAAATCTAAAATGTGGACATCACTAAAGCATTCATGCCCATCACTACCGCCAAACACAATCAACTTGTCCTTGACCAGATTGCTGGTGTGATAACCTCGAGCAATGGGCGCCACACCCAGTGGCTTGATATGTGTCCATCGAGGACGTGCTGGATCTGCAATATCAAGCATGTGCACATCTGATAAGGCGCGTGCACCATCGCCACCGCCTACTACAACAATTTTATCACCCCACAAACACGTTGTATGTGCACGTCGTGGGGAAGGAGGCGTGCCTTCGCACTTGGGTTTCGACCAGGTCAGGGTATCTGTATATAGCACGTAGAGATCGTTGAAATAATTTGGTCCGTCACCACCGCCAAAGATATACAGGTAATGGGCGCGTTTTCCGGATCCCAAGTCGCGTTCGACCAGCGTGCTTGAATGAGCTCGACAAGGGGGTGGGGCTTGACCCGCAGTTCTTGGCTTTGACCATGTCATGGTGTCTATAGGATGTTTCGATTTAGTTCGTGTTTTTTTTTTGCAAGCATTGCTCTGCTTTTAAAATGTTCCCTCGTGTTGAAAGATTAAAGCGACCATTTACCCATATCGAGGACATAGAGGGAATTGAAGCATGTCTTGATATCGCATCCACCAAATACAAAGAGCTGCTCCCCAATCAAGTTGATAGTGTGAGCACGCAGAGGACGCGATGGACCACGACCATATGTTACTGCACGAGACCAGTACATGCCTGCTGCCGGGGCAGGCGGCACATTAGGCGATGCACTTAGTTCAAGAGCAGCAGCCATATGATCAGGAATAGCGGCAGAGCGTTTGGAGCGACGCGGTTGTAAGGTATTGTGTGATGCTACTTGTCGTACATGCTTATTGCTGCTACTATGGTTACCACTATGGGTGGTGCGAGAAGTTGGGGCGGATTGTGCAGAGCGAGCGCGTTCCATAGGTTGTGCAGTCGACGAATAAGAGGCTATTGATTTGAGTATACCAACGACATTAGCTAAACTCTTCTGTTTTCTTTCCTTCGTATGCATGCATGCATGCATCTATCTCATACACCTAACCACCTCTTTAAAACTTGCCTGAGTTTGACGTGGTTTGTTGGTGTTGTTGGAATGTGGAGGTTGCGGGTATCGGTTGCAGGTCTACCGCTTTGGTTCGTATTGGTGATTTTGGCAGCTGGCCCATATCGGTAAAATCCTCACCGCGGCTTGAGTCCGGTGGTAACGTAGGTGATTCCGGTAATTCAGAAACGGTACTACTAAATGACAGGATCCCGCCCCAACCCCCCCACAGAACATGCTCTGCATTAGGAAACTGTAAAGGTACTTTATGCTGATTCCTTCTCTTTCTTCCCAGAAGGGGTCTCTTTTTCTTTGCTGTTATATAGTAACAGATAGAATAGATAGATAGTAGAGTATACTATATACATGTGCACTTGATTCCCCTAGTTTGTATGTCGTAATAACGTAAAACAAGTTACCTGTCATCATCACGGTGCATTCCGGAATTAGTCGAGATGGAACTAGAGTTTACGTCGCCGTGAGCAAAGCGCGTGCTTATCGTGGCAGCATTATTCGAGCCCGAGGACGTAGTTGACGATGTGAATTGTGACATGCAGTAACAAACCACGCAAAACTCGAGGGTGTTCTTTTTCGGGGACTTTTTTTTATTTTATTATTTTTGATAGAATTCAAGCTCAATATGAATTGTTAGTAAGAGAGGCGGGGGAGAGTAGAACAGCTCGGCACGGCGATGGTGACTGTAGTACAGAAGACAAGGGCGTTAGTTTATTGGCCACATGCAATATTTGTATTTCCGACAAGCACAGTGCTAACTTCCATCATTCCGGTGTCGGGCCTAAAGGTAGCACTTGTCGTTTTCAATCCAGTATATCAAGGGTAGCAGTATGTGGTTACATTACTTCTCATAGCTTTTTCACACATGCGCCTTTCGCCCCCCCAGCCTCATATACAGCCACAATCATCAATAAACAGCATATGAAATGATGAGCGACGTTATTGTTGCTCCATAGCTACTTGCTTCGCAAAACCTCTTTCCGTTGCTTCAGCGGCTTGATTCCTTGCGTCAAAAACGCTATACTGCTCAGCATGGTTTTCTGACGCAGCATCCCAACGTAGCCTTCAATGTCGGTGTGTATACTCACTTTTCATGTGTTTAGCTAAGTGCGAGTTTGAGAGACTTTGGGAAAAGGGCATGCGCATTTTATTCATGCATGGCTGCTACAGGTTGTTAGCCCGAAGCTGATTTTTCAAGTCGTCCCATGGATATATGCTCCAACGTGTTGCCGCATAGCGCACTGAATGATCGTCGACACGCCGTGAATCCTTTTTGCATACGATAATACTTACTTTTATTCGTCTACAATAATATGCAATAGCAAGGATAACCGGCATAAATCGCGATTTTTATGGCAAGTACATTAACTGTTATCGTTAATTTGAATCTATAAGAGATGATAACGCTAGACTAGTTAGTAATTTTTGAGACTCTATAAACACTGAACATATACATGGCTAATCATAACGACAGACAATCAAACACTACTGCAGCCAGATTGGCATCGTGAAACATTGACTATATGATAACCCTTGATTGTTCAGGAAGCGGGCGTGTTGCATAACTGTTTATACTTCTGCAAATATTATAAAGAAACAAACCGTGCCGCTTGCTTGGCAAAAATGAGTGAGCTCTTTTTACTTGGCAAAGCTTCTTTATTGCTTCTCATTAGTTCTCGTTAATGTACCGCGCTTTGTTTATGCACCGTAATTGGGGTTCTGTCACTACAGGATCCGCAGGCGAGCCAACCCAGATGCTGCCTTCGTCCGGGTGGAAACCACTAAACGCTTCGCTATTCGGTTCAAAGAAACGAGCAATCATAATTTCTGTTTATATTGTTAGAAACTCTTTATAGTAGTAGTGGCATAAGTGATAGCACTCCTTAACAGTGGAGAGTATTGTGTGATGATCGCACAATACCAAACAAGAATAACAGCAGCGGAAAGGATATCGACCCCATTATTTACCGCTTTTGGAGCTATAAACGAACTCAGCTCATCTTTCTCTGTGTACATGTAACCTCCAAGTTCGGGGACAACGAGATCGATCTCTTTCTTTAATTCCTCAAATAAAGTCAATTAAATGGAAACTCCACCGGCTAAACAGTCCTTGACTCTGTTACGCATCAAGCGTAAACGTACCGAAGAGCCTTTGGAAGCACTGTGTAATTAACTACAATAATTAGAAAGAGAGAAGAAGAGAGCAAATTCTTTTTTCCAATTACTGACATAAAATCATATAAAATGCTTGGCAGTGTTGCAAACCCAAGAAGACAATAAAAGATTACGAAAAGATAGCTTGAAAGAGGGTGCTGGATCACTTAAAGGTGTGTGTGCCTCTGTGTGCGCGCATTTATCATGTGTCGTCCATGTGCAAATGCTTTAGTGATTGTTTATCGGATCTATGAAAAGCTGATCGAGTTTTTATACGGAAAAAAAACAACAACAAACAGTTTCCGCAACGTCGTTACCAACAATTTTCAGACTTGCAGAGACGGTCGAAGAAAAAAGCTTAAAGAACATTACAGAAGCACAAAAGCTGAAAGAAAGAATCACTCGTCGCGTCCAACCTGGATCTCGTCCTCGTACACCAGAAACACTCGAAGAGCGAAAGGATCGACTGGCACAACAAAAGCAAAGCAACGTCCGACAGGCCCGGTATCGAGTCATTAATCAAAATCGTGACCAACGCCGTAGCGATCAACCACCTGCTGTAAAAAATGCTGCGGACGAGCTTTTGCAAATGTACGAAGCTGTACGTGAGGACAACGAGCATGCTGCTGCTTCCAGAAGTCCTTCATCCAAAGCGAAATTGTTTGCTGATACCGATGATGAAGAAGACGACGATATCATGTGCAATTTTATTCCAATGGTCAAAGAGTATTTGACATGTAAGCACCTACTATTTACAATCCAGTATCTACTATCTACTATTTGAGAGTAGGGATGTCCTGATCTGTACTACACTCTTTCTATAGTAAATGAACGTGTCAGGGAGGCAGAAGACGAATATGTGTACGATGTCTATTATCGCGATGATACCCAACAAGGAGAAATCCACGGTGCAAATGTTGGATCCCTGTAAGTCCAAAACTAGTTTTACATGACATGAAAATTAGTAAAGATGCTTATTATGCTATGATAAAATAGCGTTTGGTTCAACGACGAAACGGAATACATGAACGATGACACAGACAGCGAGCCTGGCGATTATGGCGATGAGGATTCAAATGGTAAGCTTCTTTGTTCTTCTTTAGGAATATATTCCAAAAAGGTAAATTAGCAGTAAGAAAAGAGTTTGAGCATGCTCTGCTTGTGAAATAGCGGAAGATTTCTACCAAAATGACTACCCGGACGAAGAAAGCGACGAAGATTTCGAAGACCGTAAGTAAATCATTGCTGTTCTTTAAAGGAATTGGATTTGTGCCATATCAATAGTAACGTTGAGCATCGATACGAATAGAATACGGCTACGAGTTGTCATCCGACGACGACAATTATTATTAAAGCAGGCACATACGAACACATAAAAGGGATACCTCTCTCTCTAACATTATCTCGTGGAAAAAAACTTTTTTTGTTGGTTGGTTGGTTGGCTACATGATGACTACTACTACTACTACTACTCGCTATTACTATTACTACTCCTCCGTTTGCGACGATGACGACGTTGCTCTATGATGCTCCAGTACTGTCACCGCCTCGTCGGCCTTGCTTTCCAGCGACTCGCGATCATTGATGAGCGAAATCAAGTCTTCTTTATCCATCTCCAACAACATGCCCGTCACTTTACCAGCCAGTTGTGGATATTTAGCTTGTCTAAAAAAAAGAATAAAAAAGAGAGAGATGAGTCATGTGTCAAATTAGAATTATAAAGTTTGACAGATGTTTCCTTATTAAACTTGTTTCCGCCCTGTCCTCCACCTCCTTTATAAGCAAGAAGAACACTTACACTACAGCATATATCCGTTCGCCGAGTATTTGGTTCTGTGTTTCGTCCGAGTAGGAAGAAAGCATGTCCATGGTAAGAGGTTGGGGTTGTTCGTCTTTTGACAAAGTATCTTCTGGTGTGGTGGTCGTGGTGGTAGCACTACCAGTCGGAGCACCTGTGGTAGGGGGCTGTGCGGCTGTTGCTGGAGCAGTGGAGTACACGGGCGGCCGGGAATGTGGGAGTGGATGAGTAGGAGGTGTAGTCATGTAGTAGGCATGCACCGGAACAGGGTAGCCTTGCTTAATATAGGGAGCTTGATATCGGGGCGGCCTGCCGTCGGGTTGAGGAGGAAATCCACTATACTCGTAATACACGGGTGCGCCGGGTATGTAGCCAGGCATGGGCATGAAAGGCTTTTTTGTTGTTGTTTTTCAAAATGGTGCATACATAGCATGAAAATGCGTGAGTTAGTTTCTAATAATGCACTACCTGGGGTCTCTCTGGACCCAAGACACAAAAAGGTTGACTTTGGTTTTTCTTGTTACCTGTTGCAGGTGCAACTGATTATTGCGTTGCGCCATATGATCCACATGGTGACGACGCTCCTCTTTCCGTTGAGCCGGAGCAACATAGATTGCCTTGGAAGAGACGATCTTGTTGTTCATTTCTGCTACGGCCTTGGTGCCCTCTTGGGCATTGCTAAAGCATACAAAGCCGAATCCCTTTGACTGGCCCGTTTTTTCGTCGCGCATGACTTTGGCACTGGTGATGGTGCCATATTTCGCAAACTCGTCCCGCAAGCGTTGGTCAGTAACTTCGTCATCCAAATTTTTGATATACAGATTCATGCCTTGGTATCGATTGTGATGCTTGGTGGTATTCGTTGCTGTTGTTGTTGTTGGTGCTGTTGAAGTGTTTGGCGGGGAGGTATTATTGCTGTTATTGTTGATTGTGGCTGTAGTTGTGGTAATGTCATGATGCGATGATGGATGAGGTTGCTGCTGAGGATGAAATGCATTGTTTGGCTGAAAATGATTTTGGTGTTGCTGTTGTTGTGATGAAGTGTTATGCGGGGATGTTTGTTGTTGTTGCTTGTTTTCTTCACGCTCGGATTTCTTTTGTGCTCGGGAAACGTACAGCCGTCGTCCGATATACTCGGTCTCGTTCATTTGTTGCACAGCGCGTTCCGCATCCTCGTGATGCTCAAAGTTGACAAAACCAAACCCTTTTGAGTTACCGTTCTCGTCGCGCTGGATGAGAACAGAAACAATCGCCCCAAACCCTCCAAACAGTTCTTTGAGCTCTTCTTCTTTAATGTCCGGCATCAAGTTTTTGACATATACGTTTGTAAATTTGATCGGCTGTTGTTGTTGTTGCTGATGGTTGTTGTTGCTGCTATGATTGTTATTACTGCTAGGAAGGTTACTATGGTTATTGTTGTTGTTGAGGAGGTTGCTATGGTTATGGTGATTGTTGCCATGGTTATGGTGATTGTTGCCATGGTGGTTGCTTTGGTGATGACCGTTGCTTATACTGCCGTTGATATGGTTGTTGCTGCTGTTGGTATGATGCTGGTGATTATTGTTATTATGATGATGATTCTGCTGGTGGTGCTGTTGCCGTTCACGTTTTGGAATGTGATGTCCCACGTAGCTAATGTTGAGAGTGGCGCGAGGAGCGCATCGGATAAAGAGGGGAAGGAAGTGTTTTTTTAAATCGTGGCATGGAGAAGAAGAAAGAGTAATTTAGTGTCAGAAAAGTATAGAGCAACAAAGGAAGAAAGCAGTAGTGTGTTTATGCCCTACAGTTCTCTGTCATAGACGGTTGTTCCGTTGACATGTTGAATTGCATTCTCTGCCGCTTCGATCGTATCGTAATGCACAAAACCATAACCCTTTGACTGTCCTTGGGGATCCGTGACAACTTTACATGATAAGATCGCTCCATAGTGTGCAAACGTGTCGCGAAGCGACTTGCTTGTGATGGAAGGATCGAGGTTTTTGACAAATATGTTGCCTCCGGATACTTTGCGTTTAGCAAGATCGCGCTGCGACCACATGACTCGACACGGCTTGCCGTGAATCAATGTGCTGTTGAGTGCGTACAGTGCACGTTCGCCTATATAACATGTTATTCAAACGAATAGCGCACGTTGAGTTTATGTATGTAAATATATACACATAGTGAGCGGAGGGTTGTGTGTGGGATATCTGGGCAGTCTTTTTTTTCACATAATATTCGTACTTACCGTCGACGTGTGTTTTGAAGTTGACAAAAGCATAGCCTAAGCTACGGTTGGTAATGCCGTCCCGACATACTCGCACATTGTCGACAGGGCCAATGGCGTTAAATATTTCGAACAAGTTCGTTTCTTGTACACTCGGATCAAGTTCGCCGACATAAAGCGATGCCGAACTGGGAAATGGTCTTGTTGACGGGCGGTAAGGTCGGTCCATTGCGGCAGCTTGTGCTTGAGCAGCAGCAATCTCTCGTTGTTGAGCCATGCTGAGTCCTCGAGAAGCAACGGAATCGTGGATGTTTAGCGAAGCCATAGATGAAGTTGGAACGGGACCTGTCATTGAAAGTAGAAGAAGAAGAAGAGAGAGGGGGGAGGAGGGAGGGGAGAGAGGACGGTTGAAAGGTCGCTGTGTTAATAAAAAAAAATATACTTTATGTGAGTTATGTGAGTTGAGTGTGGAGAAAAATAAAAGGTTGAAGAGTGTGGGGGGAAGCAAACGAAGGTTTCGTTTTTTTTTACCACGCATCACACACCACACAAGTTGTTGGGATCGCTCTCTGGAGTATACATATACAACACTCGCTGTTAGCACCATCGTCTTGAAGAGAAAGGCCCCTCTTTCTCTCTCACTTTCACTTTCCCTCCCCGCACGCATGTACCAGTCTTTCTTCAATTTTTACTTTGTCTATTGCATAATTTTGTATTGTGTGTATCAATGTGCACATAGTACGTGTGGGTGCATGCAATAAATGACCCAGACTTGCACAGCCACCGGCAACCCTAATAATAAACACTGCGTGTGTGTTCTGTGTTTATTAAATCGTTGTCAAATTTGACTGTACGCATATGAAATGTTTAGGTGATGACCCTGCTTGTTTTTTTTTCTTCCTTTCTTTTTGTGTCATGTAGTATCATGGGTCTTCTTCGAGCAGAGTGTGATACTACAGTGAGTCAGAATGTTGACACAAGCTCACACAACACCAGGTGATCCCCTCTTCCAGTTTATATTATGGATGTATACGTATACTGCAGTATAAACAGGAGTACAAGAAAACCACACGAACAAGTCCATCACGCTGATGTTAAGCGTTGTCAAGAACAAACATCAAAACATAGAAGGAGAAGCAGCAGCAGATTACCATAGTAATCACATAAACTGCAGTTGCAAGCAAGCAAACGTGCCGTCCCCGTTTTCTCTCCTTTTATGTCCACTAGTGGTAATAACGCAAAGCTATCATGTATACATATTACAAACCGCAAACTTTTTGCATTGAGCACCTAATGTCTCGCTTTATCGCCCTCCGTTATCCAAGTTGCTTCTGGTACAGCGTTTGCATGTTTACTACATTAGGCAGGAGCAGCAAGGTGTATACTTTATACTTACAACCGCTTGTAAGGGAGGGGGGTCTGTGAGGTTGAGAAAGATTTATCGGCAGGATAGCTGTCGTGGTACCAACAAATGTACGTGTATGATTTGTTTATGTATGTTTGCACTTACCAGTCAAGCCGTCATGCAGCATGAGGTCACGCCGGCAGGGAAAAACATATGATACGATGCATGATCGATGTTCTTTATTACTATTGTGGCTATCATTACTTGTATTGTCGATCTCACGTATGCATTTATTTATACACCCTTCCATCTTCTGGTCACGTTTGATTTCTTATTTTATTTATTGGATGCAGTGGTTCAACAAATAATTAATCAAAAATGCCACCAGTGCCACGGCTAGCACTCTTGACCACATCCCGGTTTTTACGCTTTTCTTTACCCTTCTCCTGGTTCCGCTTGACGGCACTGCGATAGTTTTGACGGTTGGCCTGACCACGCAAACTCCGGGACACACGGTCTTTGATCTTGTCTTCATTCATGGGCGTTTTCTTTTTCTCTGACCGAGGTTTTTTGTTAATGCTTGTATCACGATGTGCCTTGAAATCGCGATTGTTCAATCGTGGTGGCTCTCCATCTCCCACATCTTCTTCTTCTTCACTCTCTGTATTTTGATCTTCTGCTGCTGATCCCTCTGATTCCTCTTGATCCGAAACGATAGGCTCCGTGTTACCGAGGCGCAGATTTCTTAATCTCTCTGCAGCCTCTTCTTCCTCACTCTGTGGTGCTGGCTTGGGTATACTCTTTTCCTCCTCTTCTTGTTCTTGTTCTCCTTCGGATAATGACTCTTCATCAGATCCATCTTCATCCGATCCACTTTCGTTTTCTTTGACCTCCTCTTGATACTAAAAGTATAGCAAGAAGTTAAATTTCGAGAACAACAATGGCTAGGTTGGCCTGTTTTACGTTCCATAGAAAAAAATTAGACTTACAGCTTCTAGTTCATCCTGCATCTTTTTACTGAATCCACTGGCTGCCACCTGCACATCTAAGTCGAATTCACGGTTTGTGTCTAATTTGAACTTGGGATAAAGCACACTTTCATATCCAAATCGGCGACGGAAAAATGTGCGAATACATTCCACATCTCGATTAAAATAGCTACATGGAACAAATGCTTGGTTTGTGAATAAAAGAAAAATACATGACATGTAAGATAAAAGAGAATTAATAGCACTTACTATTCAGCATTCAAATGGGACGTAGAAACCATTTGGGGAAAATCAATCAAAATAGGATCGCCATTGGATTTGATCAAAATATTGAATTCGTTGAAATCACCGTGAATTAAACCGTGTTGTGCAAGGCGTACAATCAGGTTCATTAATTCCGAGTACAGTTTACCCGGGTCAGCAACTTCATCCACTTGTCGACTATTGAAAAGGAAAAAAAACCCCGTTCAATATACTAAACACCAACGTATCATCATAGCAAACGTTTGAGAGAAAGCAGCGGCACACATACAGTGGAAACGCATCAATAAGCTCCATGACTACGCAGTGACGACTAAGATCGACCGGTTCTGGGACAGGGAATCCGTTCTCGTGAAGCACCTTCATAAACGCAAACTCCTTCATTGCTGCAAGTCGTGACATGTACATCCAAGAAGCCGATTTGCGTTTCTGCAAGTAATCACGTTTGGATTTGATCGTACGAAACGAGACTCGACCTAATCTGTATAACCGTTCCGTCGTTTATATCCATGCTATATTTTACATCCCTTTGCTTGTCTGAGCCATCATCATCATTCAAGCCATACCTCTGAAGCTTCAATACAAGCTGGTTCTCGTCATCATCAGCAACCAAATAAATATCTTTACAAGAGCAGAGCATCATCTTAGCAAACATATGGTTTCTATCTCCTCCGCACTTTATTTCTATAACACTATGTTGATCACTTTACCTGATTCTTTGCCAACACCGATTTGATTACCAACGGAATATACAGATCCACGCTTTACAAACGTCTTTAGCGCAAGGTAATCATAACCACCATATGTCAATCGATATCCGTCGTCTGATAAATTGGAAAGGGTGGGGTTATTATAATCCTTTTCAAAGTATAAATATTTATAGTGTCTCTTACACTTGGCATTTTGAACTCGAGCTATAAGCTTATTCTTGGCAAGATCACCAACAAGCTTATGACTGCCACCGTGTCGTAACTGTGCAATGTTGGCAATGAGTGCCATGGGTACCACTTCGTGGTTTTTGGATCCCATTTCGACCTAAATATAGCAAAAACAATATAATAAAAGTCTTTAAAAACGGAATCACTTGGTATTCAATCTATATTGCTTACAGCGGTCAAAACTCGGAATTCCTCCGGGGACATGTAGCGTAATGCCTTGGCGTCTAATTTCATTTTGTAACAGGTGCAGTGGTCCGTTACACTTTTTTCTGGGAGTCGTTTATGCGTCTTAAGCTCGAAAAACTGAAATTTCGGGTTCAAATTCCCCAAAAGTGGCTTGTTGTCAAAAGTAGGCTCTCGATAATTTCCTAAAAACCTGGTATTGCATGTGCGTGGCACCATTTTGTGTCCTTTATTTACACAGTAATTTATTGATATGTGAGAAGCTAATATTTACACGAAAAGGGACAATGGCATGAATTGTGCTTTAAAAAACTAGCACTATCGCAAGATACTCTATGTACGGATCTATTTACTACTAATTGATGATGTGCGCTACATGTATATATATCGATTAACACTACCTCCATAATGGTATCTCGGTGTTAAATATAAATTAACCTCCCAAGTAGATCTACAAGAGATACATTATTAGGAAACAAGGTGCAAAAGAAGGAAAAATTATAGTATCATCCTACTATTACCCATATAGCAAACTTACTTCTTCTAGCTGTACTTGATAAGGCTCTCGTCTAGTAAGCTTTATAAAAACGTGGCTGATCGACAAGACAAAAAAATCCTTTATATTAACGGTCATTGTGATCAACATAGAAGTGCACCGACGTGAGAGAAACAGTAGCACAATAATCCAGACCGACTTGAAGTTGAACGGGCTGAGGATGGTTTGAAACTGACGATGGGCAGTATCAATGTCCTTTTGGAGTGCGTGAACCGAGTGTTTGGTATCTACGATTGTGGAGTTCAAGTACGACCAAGCCTGTTTCCAATCCTCCTGTGTACAATCATCACATAATAACCATTAATTTATTAGATAAAAGAGAGAACAACAATGCCCGAGTTAACAAGATGTGGGCTGATTTCTTCCCCACTTTTTCTTTATTATACCTGAAAAGCAAACCAGCCAGTTTGCATTTGTCTCTGGAGCATCAGGGTCTGTTCGACACCTGTGTGTAACTGATGCAACGCATGTACCAAACCAAGCTCCATGTCTTCCCAAATGCGCGTCATGCGTTGTTGCACCAGCGTATCGAATTGTTCAAACTGGGCTAGTTGATGGCTTTGCTTCAACTCCAGCCGTTGTTGCATTACACGAACAAGGCTAGAGAGGATTTGAGTTTGTTCTTGTACGTTCTACATCATCATCACAAGATATTAAATAATACGTTTTGCCCACTCATCAAACTAACAACTACCAAGGTTGGCTCTTGCTCTTTTTTTTTTAATTTCTCTCTCTCTCTGTACTATGTTGCCTGTGTACAACGCTAAACAAGTTTTTTTCTGTTTTTTACCTCAAAACGTTTAGTCCATTGATCCCACATGGCTTGCTGCGCCTTTTGAATTTCTTTTAGATCGGCCATTTCTTTATCTCGCCATTCAAAGATTTGTTCTTGCTGAATACGTAAAGCTTCGAGGTTGTTGAGCTGCTCCCTCGTTAAATTGCGATGTAGCTCCTCCAATTGCTCTAGATACAATTAAGTGCGGTAGTTGCTATTATTAGACTAGTTATCTAAACCTTTACATCACACGCACATAGAATACACTATACCTCGTTCTACAGGGTACCGGATGGCAAGGCACATCATTTCTGTTCGGAGAGTGCCACATTTGTCATGAGATATTCCGGTACAGTATGTGTACCTTTCTTCATGGTCCCATCGCTACCTCTTTTTAAAAGTGATTCTTTGCGCTATTGAGGGTGCGTTACCTGCGTCGCGGAAATAACCTTATCATCATCATTATTAAACTGTGAGTAACCTTGACATCTGAAAATGAAAATGAATTGTATCACAATGATGAAAGAATGTGACCTACCACTGAATGTTGTCCATGTCTGCGGCACACTGGCCAGCTGACTATAATAGCGTACATTAGTGAGACTGCCTGAGTAAATCTTGCTCGCACGATAAAGCTGCTCGGAGAGAGAGTGTGTGTAAAAACTGGGAAACATACGTGACGCATTCTTGCTTCTTTTGCGGAAGATTGTAGCATTCGCGGGGTACAGGCAGATTAGTTGTAGATAGTTCACACACGGTCAGCATCACTGCATCTAGAGTTGTGTACAATGACAACCATTTTTTTAGGTTTTAGCCCAATTATGTATGTGTACTGGTCTCTTGTTTTTTTCTCGGGAGGCAGGCAGGGGTGCAAAAGGAAGTACAGGACATGGTCAGGAGAAGTATCTCTTTTTTTCTCATAAATGAGTGAAGCTTACACTTGACTCGATCGTGCTTTGAAGCTGCAAGGGAGCGGCATCCATGATGCAAGATCCTGGCCGTATTCTTGAAGCAATCCTGATCTTTATCCTGCAGAGACCGGAATGCCTCTACAGTTGTTGGTGTTGTTCAAGGAGAAGTAGAATAATAAAAACGAGAATAAGCTTTTCCATAAGGTTGTCGTAGTAGTAGTAGTAGTAGTAGTAGTAGTAGTAGTTGTCTGTTTTTGACGAGAGAAGAAATAAGGTTGGGATGATGTGGCAAAAATAATAGGAAAACCTACCTAGCCCATGACGCAAAAGTGTCTTTTCATGAGGGGATGTTACAGTAAACATGTCAAGGTCTAATTCCGCATTTGCCAGTAGAGTTAACTCTCAGTGATTTTTTAACGAACCGGCACTAATTACCTGGCTCTCTTGCTGTGACGGACTCAGCACCACCCCATAATCGCCAGGCCAATCCTGGCTTTGACAGGATAACCATCAAGAAGAGAAGGGTCCGAGAGGTCAGCATCGTCAGTGTAAATGAAGAAAGTAGTAAGATAGAATGACAAACAGCAGCAGCAGCAACAAGAAGCAGCAAACAAGTTTTCGGTCAACGTGTATCACAACTCAATTTCTAAACTGCGTTAGTTTCGTTTTTTCTACACCCCTTCTTTGTCGCCGTTGAAGGATCATGGACAAAAGCAAGAATCGCCGCAGCGGGCTCGTTTGCCACACACTTTTTCCAAGTCAAGAGTTTAATTTCTATATGGATGCGTCCATTGGTCTCCAACTCCCCTTCTCCCCTTGGATGGGGATATTCCAAAAGAAGAAGACGAGAAACGCCGTCAATAGTTTGTGGAGCGTTACATTACCAATTGTGCAATTGTGGGACGATGTGTGTATGTGTGAGTGGCAACGCGGTCAAAATAACACAGCAATTTACATGGATGCGACACAAAAGGACGATCTCAAACAACCGACTTTTCGCTTTCCACCATTTATGTGTGCGCTGTGACAATGGGCCCACACGTCGGATGATTATTTCGCCCTTTTCCACCTCCACCTCCCTCCCCCTCCCTCCCTCCCCCCCAATGAGTGCCAAGTACTTTGCTAGATACAGTACGATACAAGTGAGCAGAGTTCCATTTTAATTCAGGGGTGCTGGTATGTAGTAAGTATATGTAGATAACAGGTCGATTGCCGGCAAACGTGTGTATGAATGGATTGTATGGTGCTGTAATGAGGGGCTGATCCTCTCCTAAGCTTGTCATCGAAAAGAGACCCCGTGAAAGTAAAGCACTAGGAATGGGGAGTGGCGAAAAAGGCGGGAGCGGGGCAGTAGTGGCAGTAGTAGTAGTAGTAGTAGTAGTAATAGTAGTAGTAGTAGCAAGCTATCCAGCTCATCCATCCATCGTCGTGATCGCCGAGAGAAGAGAAAATCTCCTTGATAAGTGCTTAATAATAGAGGGAGGGAGGGGGGAATTCAATGGGAAGGTTTAATGACTATACACAATAACTGCACGAGTCGAACAGACTGGTTGGCTGGCTGGCTTGTTCGCATCCCCTGCTTTTCCATGCTTTTTGGGTGGACAATGATACTAAGTGCTGTTGCTAACTGTTGCTCTTTCTCCAGGCTACAGATCACGATTGTTTGAGCATGACAAAGACAAGGGACATTGTTTGGTTGGTATTACGGGTCAGCATTGTGCCCAAGTGAGGGGATACTCCACGTAATAATATTATCGGCGACGCGGTAGTGCCACCGGAAGCGCATGTCTGGAATTGTGATTCTTTCTTGGAGTCGCGCGAAGTGCACTGGTAGAGGTAAATTCAGTTTTTTGTTTCTTGTGAAGATGGTGCTTTTTGGGTGGACAACAGCACATTCCTCACCAACAACCAACCAATCTTCCAATCTTCCTCATATTATCTCCTCCATCAGTTACTATCGTTCCCTTCTATCGTCTACGTCCATATGTACTTACGGATATGACTATGAAGAAAAAGTAAATATGAAATAAAAGACACAACTCATATGTGAAGCACCCAGTATAGCACTCTATATACTTGAGTATAAAGAAGATTGTGTAACGCGACGGATGGAATGCTCCGCCAAGTGAGGTAAAGGCTGTGACTACTAGAGACTAGAACTCTGACGCATCAGTCAACCAACCGCCAGTCATTGTTGTTTTCTCCGCACACCGATCCGCTCCTTGGGGTTAAGTTGTCTGGGTTTTGGGACGATCCTGATATGGATATGGCCTGATTTTTTAAGGGGCAACAAACATTGGAGCAAAGAAAAGAGTTGCGATTAGGGAGACTTGCCACTAATATCTGTAATATATATTCTACATCTCTTTCTGCTTTCTTTCTTTCTCTCTCTCTCTTTCCCTCTATAACTACTTGCTATTTTTCTTCACTCTCTGCTTTCTTATAATGGCCACTATCCAAAGACAGAAACGGCGAACCACACGCCCCAATACTGTAAACGTCGTTCTTTTGCGTTCTTATCCTGCCAATGCAGCACTATTAATAATCCGACGCTTTCCCTCACCCTCGTTCTCTCTTTTTCTCTAATAGTCTTCACCCTCACCAGCCCAAAATGTTCAACAACAACAACAACAACAACAACAACAACAACAACAAACGCAGCGACAATCGATTCCAGATGAATCTGCAATGGAAGAGCTAATGCTGGAACCAGTTGACTACGATGAACCACCTACCGAATCACTCACAACACAGGTATGTTGTGTATTACATGACCCTTTAAACTGCATCCCCGCTTATGGTGGTGGCTGTTCTATAATAATCTCAACTTTTGTGTATATAAAAATAGTCTGTACGATCACTCAACAATGCCTGTCTAACTGGTTTGGACGGCGTGTTGCGACATATCGTTCTCGAGACAGCATGCGACGTATACGATAGCAACAGAACCACCGTTGTTGCTTCGACGCAATCTCCACCACATCATCAACAGCAACAACAACAACAAGAACAACAACAACATAAGCGACCTACAGACAACGTCGTAGCATCTATCCAATACAGTGCCCAATGCCTGGCCCGTGCAACTATCACGGTGAACAACAACGACACTCATAACGTAACGACAGTGCTCAGCCAAGTCCAGCATTTACTGGACAAACATCTTTGGCTCATAAGCAGCCACAGCGACCTGTGTCGAGCGCTTTTGCAAATGATCATGACCTCTGTTGCCGCTGTTGTTACTGATGCTGGCCATCTGACAACGGCCACCATTGTACCAACTACCACTACGACGAGTCTCCACCACGTGCGTGCCGAGATTCGGCTAGCCCTTGCGTCATTGCCTCCTCAGCTGACATTTAGCGACAAGCAACTCGAAGCAGAATTTTATCAGCGGTTAGAGACGCTAAGCCGTCTTGTGAACGACGATAATGAGCAACCGCCATCGTACCAGGAACTGTCGGGTATCCCTCCGGCAATAAAAGAGGAAAAGCCTCCGAAGTACGACGACGATGACAGTAAACGAGGACAGCAGCAGCAGCAGCAACCTTATTCAGAATTGGATTCGGTACTAGAAGCCATCGATCGTCTCTCGCATGTGACCCCCCGTTTCAACAACCAGCGTGTCGAACGGCAGCTTAGGATTGCAAGACACCCCGCTCCTAAAATGTTGTGCGACTCGATCGCGCAGATTCAACGGGCGTCTCGGTTTAGACTGGCAAGGAAATCACCTACTGCTCCTGCCACTACTGCCACCGGCGCTGGCACCCGCTCGGGTCAGGTATATAAAAGACCTTTCTTTTTTCCTTTTCCCTGCAGTCTTTCTCTCTCCTCCGCCTTTCTTCCTCTTCTCTCATCGCAGCTCATATATACTTAACTCATCGCACTATGCAAACTTCTACACAACAACAGGTCGTCGACAAACACTCACTCCTTGAAATGACAGACTTGCTGGTCAAGTCTCTTCACCGCCCTTGCTTCAACAAACAACGCTACCATCTTTCTGCCGACAAAGAACGTGATCTGTTCATGAACGGTCTGTTCAACAAGGTTGATCGCCTTGAAGGCCGTCGCCTCAGCAACCAAGATGCCGAACAACCAGCACCCCAACTCGACGAACTCGATCAAATCCATAACCACATTTGCCGGGCCAAACGAACGCAGTTCGACAACCAACGCGCTACTTTTACCGTCCATTCATCCTAATTACTACTACTATTTCTACTACTCTATCGTCATTATTTGTTTTTTTCCGCATCGTATCTACTGTTATTACAGCAATCCTCACCGTGCTTATATTTCCTCGTCTTCTATATATAACAATCAACAACAACAACAGCACCTAAAAGCAGCATATCGTCATCCTGTCTCTTTCTCTCTTTCATACTCTCTTCTTACCATCCTGTTCTCGGCTCTTCTCTATTTATCTCGCTCTGCCCATCTCTATTATTTTTTCCTGCGTATACCATTTTCCTTTATATTTTTCTCTCTCTCTTCTCGTTGTGCATACATCTCTCCACATTACACATGCACATAGTAGTATTTATATATACCAATATATTACCAAAGAAATGAAAGAAAGAGGTTCAGCGTGCTGCCCATCTTTCATTTCTTTCCATCGTGAATATCTGTTGCTTCAACGTTTTTCGGGTGACTCCCGTTCCATTAGCATTTAGCTTTTTCTTTTGGTTCTCTGCTGGGTGGGAGAGTGGCGTGATATATAGAATGATCAGCACGGTAACACGTGCGGAGCAAGAAGCACCAATGTAGCCCCAAAGGGGCCTGTGCATGTTGGAAATGGTTTTCGCCGATAAACAGCGGGAGAATCAACTCTGGGGACAGTGAAAGCAACAGTAAAGGTTTCTTCTCTGAGCTGGAAACTTACTGTGGAAAGGTGATACGAACAATCTCAATTGCAGCCTATAATGTGGCCCTGTCTTTTTCTCTCTCTCTCTCTCTCTCCCCTATCTATGACACCCACCGGCTGCCGCTGTTTGATGCTGTTCCTTAGTTTTGGGTTCTTCTACTCCGCCCCAAATGCTATTGTAGGAAGGGAAGACGAAGCATCTATCGAAGCAACTCAGTCCAACGAGTATTCTAACGATCCGTATTATTCAATGAAAGCTTCAATGCACTTAATTTATGGCTGCCTTTAATCAATAATACACGAAACACTATTTTCGGTTACTATTAGTGTCGTTGCTTCTCGTCGGCTTTACCATATTGGGATGAAACAAACATTGAAGCAAATAGAGATGTTGTTGGCGATGGGAGCATCATCCAACTAAATATATCATATGCACTCAGTACAGTAAGCCCCTTTCCTCCCCTTCTTCTTCATCCGACCTTGCTCTCTCACTATGCTAGTTTCTTTCTCCGTAGCGATAGAATCTTACCTAGAATCACTGATGCACACATATATACCGTCTCTCCGCTTATATTATCCGTTATTTACTGCTACATAGTAAGTACTTAATAAATGCGTTGCAGATCTCGGTCCTTGTTGTGCTCATGAAACATCAATATATATTAAGGAGCAAGAACAAAAGTATAACGCGCGTGGTTGCCGAGTAACTTTAAAATCACGTTAGTACTGAGTTTATGGTGGATCGCCATGATTAAATAAAAAACAGGGCACACATTCTTTTGTTTTTTATGTAAAGAGCGCGTTTTATAACGGAGTATTACTCTTGTTAAAATTAAATATTGGCAACCAGCTTACATAAAGGGGTTTTCCTAGTTTTAGACAGGGTGATTTTTTTCAACTTGGCGCTGGGTTATTTGGCGTTGGCGTCTCAATTTTATCAGCATGGTGGGGCCAAAAGGTTTTCCATTTGAGGGCTGACAACTTGGTAAATAGAAAGAAAACCTTTAATTTTTTATCGTAGAAGTTCAAACAATCTATATAAAAAATATATAGCAGTGATAAGTATGAAACCATTGGTTCTTCAATGATACATCTTGGAAATTAGGGCTTTGTATCTTGTCTCCATTCCTTGGCAGTCTCTCTAGCAGTAGCTAGGTATGTTGACTGAAAAATGCGAGGGTGTTTGAGAATTACTTGTAATTGGTATCTCCCGCTTGACACAAGCCTTTAAATTTGACCAGAATTCTCTATTCGGTTTCAGCATTGGTGAGTATAAAGTAGGTACAGGTTATGAAATACTTGGCTTCAGCGGCATCCTTGATATTCTTTATTTTAAATTTGATGGGTGCAATATGTCGTAATGATGCTTTTAACACGGTGGAAGACGCTCGCAGATTTTTGCTATACCCTCTGCCAATAATGATAATAACAACAACAAACAAAACGATTTTACTTAAAATAAACGATTCGTATTCAAGGATGAAACCTTCAACAGCCTCGATGCAGCGATCTTTGTTTTGGAAACGCTTTCATTGAAGTCATATAATGGGATTATGTTTACATGTTTATGGTGCGAAAACAAATATAATGCTATTATCATACACTTGGTATTCTGCAGCAATTCTTCTTGTATTTGGTAACCATATCTTATACTGAGCATGATATCGGTCTTTTGTTTATTATATTTGAACGTGTAAGATGAAGCATTTACTACAATTAAAACTTCCTCACGAGTAGTTTGGTAAGATATTCGGATATCTGCAGTACCTTGTCACTGAATACATGTTTTTACATACTGGATCTGAAAGAAGGATCTCGTGCGATTTTTGTAACTATCATGTTTACTCTCCATACTCAGAATATACTCTGGTCTTTATTTCCATTTTCCGGTGAATGCCAAATTTTAGTGCAGGCTTATTTATTCATGGATTTATGCTGCCCTGAGAATAGGAAACACGTTGTCATGCTCCTCCTCCGACTTCGGTCATAAATCGTAATCATTATGCTTCCAAGAAGCTTATCTTCAAGGCGTAACCTCAATTGATGTGAAAAGATGACATACTCTATAAATAATACTCATTATTTGATACTCTTGATAGCCTTTCCTTAGAAAAAGTTTGCTTCTAACCTTTTAAAATTGTTGGTTCTTACTGTACTGTATCCATCTACTACTTTTAGGTGTTAATCATTAACAATTAAATGTTCAACAAATCTTAATTTGTTAGAATGAGAAACAACTATTAAGGTCTTACTTTTCTTTCTGATAGTATAAAAGGTCCTTTTCCTTTTCATTCTCTACCTGTTGCTAGTACCACATTCTGTCTTGCCATTTCGTCTTATCGCAAGAACAAAACGTCTTCTCTATAGCCCGTACAAGTCTTGCGGAGTGCTCGAATAACCACTCGACCATAATGCTATTTTTCGACTGTTTTCCATGATAAAATGATCGAATGATGGAATCTCCACCGCAGCAGTATATTCGCAAATTTCTTACGCGTAAAAAGATTAGCTAGTGAAGTACAACTCGGTAGGCACAATGTCACAAAACGTTCTTACCCTTATAACCCTTGAATTCAGGTTCCATGATGGGTCTGAGAAAAGAAACATGACTAACGCTTGAGGGGAAGGGAGTAGCTGTGCTAACGAAGACCTAAACGCGACGGATGGAATGCTCCGCCAAGTGAGGTAATGGCTGTGACTAGAGCTCTGACGCATCAGTCAACCATCCGCCAGTCATTGTTTTCTCCGCACACCGATCTGCTTACAACAAAGTAGAACCCAGCCTTAAATCACTGCGAACTTATCATAAATAATAAAATGCACCATCAGAAATGTACCACATTGTTATTGATATACCCCTTGTGCAAGTGTATTTTGCTCTTACTAGACATCATACATCGAAGGGATTTATTCAAATACTATCATACGAAGTGCATACCTCTTCATCACCAGCTCGACTGGCATTTGCTCCTAACAGAGTGATACTGCCAGAGGTAATTTCAGTTTGTTGCTTCTTGTGATAATGGTGCTTTTTGGATGGACAATAATTGCTAAGTGCTGTTGCTAACTGTTGCTCTTTTTCCAGACGAACGGGCAGCTACAAACCAGGATTGTTTGAACATGATAAAGACAAGGGACACTGTTTGGTCGGTATTACGGGCCAGCATTGTGCCCAAGAGGAGATACTGCATATATTGATATTGTATTGCCACTGGAAGCGCATGATTATGATGACTGTGAAGATGACATCCTATGTTACATTTTTTTTTAGTATACATCTTTCTTTTTGTTGTTGTCATATCGATACTGTAAATTGTATATTCATTCGATTTTAGACCAGCTATTGCTTACTCTTCTTGCTGCTCTGGCACAGCGACAAGATTCTTGTTTTTATATGTTGTTTATTAATGAAAATGCAGCAGTCGAAATTACATATTCAACGCATTTGACCCACACATATTTTACTTTTTCCTGCAATAAGCAACGTCAGATTGACATAATTAAATCATGAATGACTGATACATAAAGCTCGTGTTCTCACTTGTTAAAAACTATAGGGTTGATGTAATGCGTATCTAGATGCATGAATGTTACATACAGCTCGAGTATCCATAACTGCTGCTTCTTTTTAATTTTTTTTTTTTTGGGGACGATGACGGTGAGGACGAGCTGATAAGCAATAAGGCAGGTATGAATACAGAAGAAGGCATTCAAGGGTTTCTGGTCCGCGCACTCGCCCACGTTCGAGGCTTGGTGTCTGCCATCGCTAGTCTAGTTTTGTCAATTGTGGTAGCATAGAAACAACCAGTCGGATTATGTAATGCATGAAAACATTTCAGTCGGATAAACCAGCTGATGTAAACCGGACAATGAGCTTATCAACAGGTAGTGCGGCCACACAGACCAGCTAACGCCGGTTTTAAAAAAGTGTTCCGAATAATATATATAGCGTCTTCTACACAAGTTCAAAAATGTGCATGATCAGTCCCATAGTACATAGTTTATGCACCAGTCGGATCAAAATACATTGTCATTTTAATAACTATGTAGAGTATAATAGGGCTTACTCTATTGTTGGGATAAAACACCTTTTCAAGGATACTTATTGTATGTCTCCTATCGTTTTCTATTACATTCAAGCTCATTCATTTCACTTCCACACCAGCCGACGCCTGTAGAATCGTCAACAAGTTAACTGATTGACGTTTTATTATTCAAAGACTATGGTCTGGCATATATTAAACTATAGGATTCAAGAATGTGAAGGTTGATTAGCCGGGTGATGATGATTGACGATATAGGTGCTGGGGGATTTACTATATGATCATTGAGGCTGGGAATAATCACTGGTAGAGGTCGAGGAATGGTCATAACAGGAAGCGCCCTTTTTGGGTTGAGTGTAAAAGAAGGACGGATGCACTACAACAAAAAAGGAAATGGCTTCATCATAGCACATAGCACATGCCAGTGCTTTCTCCTTCCCAAATGCGACCCACAAGTCGCTAAAGAAAGCGCATGCTACCATCTACTGTGCCATTCGCTGCGATACATGTTTCCTCAGCGAATTGGATGCGTGGTTAGCTAGCGGTGGCGTTCCAACTGCGTCGCGTAATATGCCTCGCGGGTTAACTACCGGCTTCCAATTGGAGCTTGCTTCAAGCAGGAGCGAGGTTTGATGCTCTAGGAGAGCACCAGTTTCTTTGTCCGTTCGTTTTTCTTAATATTAATAAAAGAAAATGACAATAATCAGAAATAGGACTCATTAGCCCGATCACTGTTGACTAGTCTACGAAATCCGCTAAAACATATAGCCGCGGTCACGGGATACCAATCCACTCTTGCTTCCACGCTACTGCTTTCGCAAGCAGAGGTTTATAGCGCCTTGTATGTGTAGGACTCGTGTGAGTTGTATGGCAATTCCGTCTTACAGCACAGGTACTACTACCAACAGAGTAGTTGCATTATTAGTAGAGTAATTGCATCGATGATAACATAATCTTACTTCATCAATGGCTTGCCGCCATGTGTCTCGCGAAAGGAACGTTAACTTATTGTGACCTATAGCTAGTTTAGAAGAGGAATTATCTTTAATAACAACGAGCGATGAGCTTTGACGAACAAGATGGACGTCTACTTACATGTGGGTATGGTATCACACTGAGAACAAATTTTGTGGTTGAGCGTATATTATATCACACAGGAAAAGGATTGAGCAAGTCTATATATAATACGACCGTGATATCGATTCTTATTCTATGGATTAATCTCATTTGAGCCTCTCGTTCCTATTACCTGTCCCGTTGGTATTGCGATGTGTACACATTTTCGACCGTGCAGTTCGAGACATCGTCGCGTCCCTGTTCTATATACAGCGTGATCTGGTTTTCCGTTCGAAGTTCCTTGAGCCAGACTACAAAGGGGAAAGGCAGCCGTCGATGTTCTGAGCTTGGTGCTGCATTGCTTCAACACTTAACTCCGACTTTTTGGCTGTGCTAAAAAACGACCGTGCGTCGCGTTCCCACACACTTCTTTGCTTACGCCGTATTACCACTTTTCACTTGACATTCAAAGTGCAACATCCCCCAGTAACAGGTACGATCACAATAGTACACAGTCCCCTAGCAAAAGGTCCTTAAATTTGACAGTAGATTTACTCTTTTTCTCTTCTATTTTCAGAACAAGCAACTGCAACAACAATTATTTCCAGAGACGTCTTCTAACTTCTGCAATTACGAGTCCACAGCTCAGAACACACAGCAGAAGACTCACTTTCAGTTACTCTAGAAGAGCCATGGAGTGTTGCCTGGAACGCGTATTAAGATTGAGAAGTGAAGTTGCACCTGATTTGTTTGCCACGTCAAGCCAACAAGTTTTGCTAAAAAAGGTATCAAAGAAAAGCTCTTACTCTTCATATGCCTAGAATTTTAATGCCTCTTTCTTGTTTTAAAAAAAGCTTTATTTCTTTTTCCTTACTCGTAGACGCCAATACGCTTTTGCGCACAGCACGCGATATTGAGCGGTTCCCGTTTGCTGTAGTAGACATTGTTCGTAGCTCTTCGGGCTACGACTTTGTCATCGAAGGCACCGATGAGCAGTTGCATCTGGCCACCATGGCTATGAATGCGCTGGTAAGAATGAAAATAATTAGGAGTTCTCTCTACTATCCTCTTCAAGAATAGCATGTATTATAACACAGCTTCTGGGTCTGGCTTTGGTTTAATTATAGCTTCTGGACGGCATCGAGAGGTCGCCGTATCACTATGTGATTATGAAAGTCGATGGCCCTTGCTTTGAGGAATGTGCGAAGCAAATCTGAGGTGCTGTTGGCACTCTTGCAAGTGGAAAAGGGTCTGAGCGATTTCAAAAACTTGCATATCACGGTGGCACGTGTGCGTGCTGAAACAGAGGTGGAAAGGCACCAACTGGTTTCCACGGTCGAAACCGGATTCCATGCGCTCACAGCAGCCATGGAGGTTGATCCCCCCCTTGGTCGCCTGGATCGCATTTTTGTCTGCAACAACAACTGTAAGTCATACAGCCTTTAATTATTAAAGGATATTTCTGATTGCATTTTTTGGCGACTGAACAATAGTCTGTAAACACATAATATATGTAGTCTTTGCCATCATGCCTGCGCCGCGAGCCGCTACTGCGCGGCGGGCCAATGCTACGCGGCGGGCCAATATCGGCAACCTTAGAGGTAAGTAATATGGTGCAACCTGTCGAGATAGATAGCAATGAAAGGTATCCAGCTGCTATGATATGTATGTAGTTTTAATGCTGTTGTTTGTATTTGGTGAGTATAGATAACTTGCGACAATCGTTGGTACGCGCAGGGTTCCGACTTTTAGGCACAAAAGAAGTAAGTCATTTTTTATCATATCAACGATTTTTCCCTCCCACAAGGCTGGATTATTGTGAAACCGATCTAATATTTCTTTACTTAGATGCATATGACTTTCTTTTTGAAGTCATATCAAGCACAGGCCAACAGCAACAACACCAACACCAACGCACCAACAGTTCTTTGTAAACAAACATTGAACAATGTTTTAAAACAAAGAAATTTGGATTTGGATCTTGGACCACTCGTGGTAACCAAGATCCAAATCAGTGCCAAAGTGGTGACCCTGTCAAAGGGTCACCACTATCGGATTCTGCACGAATATGAAGTGTGTTAAAATAAAAAACAAATCTTTCCTCTTTTACACATATCCAAATGAACTCGGATCATGCATGATTACTTATAATACGACACGCATTACACTACAAGGGAGTGTCATACAAGAGAGAGAGGAGCACCATATCACACTATATACTATTAATGACTGTCTTTTAACCGAGGTCATTCAAAGCCTGCCCTCCTGCATCACAAGAGCTTATTACTGATGCTTACCGAGATGTCCAATCAATATAACTATGATAGCTACAGTACGGCTCAATTTGACGCGTTCAAAACATGAATACACTGTAATTTCCCGCTAATGACATACAATGGTGTGTGTTTATTAAGTGGTTGGTTGCTATGTGCTTTGCTGTTTGCTGAAACTAATGACCATTTTTTCCATCAAGAGAGTGTACACTTTTACCCTTTGCTTCCTTAGCTCATTCACTTGGTAAATTAATCCATGTCTGAAACGGCACTGTAATTTAAATATATAAAATAAAGAAGGGAACATACATATATACACTTTTTTGTGACCTATGGTGCAAAGTTTATAGATATCATGTCCTTTGATGTCATTCGTAAAAAAACGACCCCCGATTGCAATTATCCAGTCGCAAGTTTGAAAAACAATTGAAGAGTTATTGTTGTCAAGTCAAAAGAAGCGCTTGTAAAAAAAAATGCCAGGTTAGGTATACTCATTCTGCACGGCCTTAGACAATTGAGAATATAGACTGCCACAATGCCAGCTGGACGCTGGTTGCACAACATGCGTGCCAACTAGTATTAAAGAGCCTTGGCTACATGAATTGACGATAGATGACTTCCTCAAGGACATCACGAGAAACGTTGGTAAAGTAAGTCATATAACTTCAATGACGTTTATAGTACACCGAGGAGATACAGTGCGAAATCTTACCGTTGTTGCTTTCTAATCCACAGCCCAATATGTCTACGCTGATAGAGAGGATAAACTCACCACTCTGCAATAGTTCTTTAATTCATATAAAATCCTTTTAGCAAAGCAGATCTTAAGTGATTGCAAGGGGAAATTATGATATTAAATTCTCAAACAAGTGATACTTTCGAAAGTAGCAACACCAACGATTTGCTCTATCCCAAATGTTCGAGATTTGCTCTAAACAAGACATCATCTATCATTAACAATAGATATACAATGATAGAACGAGAATCTCTTTTTTTCACCCGAAAAGCGATTATGAGCTATGCGTCAGAAGAGATAATAGGACATTTACAGGTTAATATATCAACAAGACAAGGCAACAATTCAAAGAAAAAGAAGCTGCAAAGAATACTCCCTTTAACTAGACGTAACCGTCGCAACGTAATTTATAATGTTAGATCAATTCTAGAATTATCTTGAAAAGAGTTACTCTGAAGGATGCTGATCACCATCCGCATGATATTACTGGCTCTATGATATCTTGAAGCTCATATGATACACAGATACTTTGGCATTCATCTGATATACTGTTGTTCTTCAGACATTCTGATACAGGTATGAACCTTGCGGTATATACAGTATCACTCTGATATCTACCCGGAAGTGTTATAATTACAGTTTATAGATCATTTTTTACATAATCTCATCGGAACGAAGGTCACATATAATTGTCAACTTGCGTAACAGGATTGGATCTGCTACATACTTGCACAGTCAATGATATGTTAAGAAAGTAGAGCGATATTAAGCTTGGATTTGCGAGGTTGGTATCCAACTTCGCGTACTTTGTTTATAATAATTTTCATTAGCCTACTTCTTTGAGCTCGACAGCAGAAATGAAGAATTCGGACATATACCGCGATGCATATATCATCAAAATATGGAGAAGTCTTTAAACCTCCACGTCTTTATAATAGAGAGATCGTTCCCTTCAACAGTTTGAATGATCTTAACGAGGCAAAGCTCCAAGATGGCGATAGCCTTTAAGCACAACCCGGATTGTCGGCAGTAGAGTGTCTATACGCCATTAAATATGTTTCCAGAAGGTGACTGCACTATCATAGTTCCAGTCACTCACTGATAATAACAAATTCTCTGTCGGTATTTGTGGGAAGAAGCGCAGAGGAAAATTCTTGCTTCCATCGTAACAATAGAGCCGTAATCTTAAGCCTTAGTAGAAGAGAATCGTCTGTTACTAGTATACGTTCATCGCTGCTACTGGCGCGGAAGATTTTATATACATCGATTAGAAAAACGTTTCTGAAGGAAATACTTCTTTTCAATACAAATTTAGATATCATAATCTTGCCAGTTCTTCTTGCCTTATTGAAAATTTAGGGGCTGCAACTTTGCTACTGTATCAAAGGAAGCTAAATGCTAGTCTCCACTTGATTCATTTTCAATATATAGAAGTACTCCGCGCTCTTGTTAGGTTGTAAAAGATGACCATTAAGGCTTATCATCTCTTGTGCTATCTAGGTGCTGCTATCACGCGGGGTGCTCTAACGTCAATCGTGGGTTTTCTCCATAGTAATAATGATGCTTTAGCTGGCGAAATCCAAATGTTCTTCATGTTGATCGTAGACTAATGGAACCCATGGGCCCATCTTTGCAAGCGTAACCTTTGTGTATCCTAGTCCGTAATAAGACTAGTGCTAGAGGCCAGAATAATAGCTTGACGGTGTGAGAAGCGAGCGGGTGTCGTTGTTTTTGTTGTCAAGGGAAAATATGGTGGTGGTAATTGTTATTTCTTTGCTGTTGATTGCATCACCTTCGTGGTCGTCTTCATCAGAATCCACAGTGCTGGTGCATTCAGCAAGCTTTCTCTTCATAGTGAAACTGGCTGAGGCTGCCAATTCTCACATATGGATATATAGCTCTATGTTAGAACTGCAATATGTATGCATACCACTTTTGACCTTGGAAAAAACTTGGCGTATCGCGTATCTATTTAATTTGAAGACTCTATCATACCGTCTAATTACAAGCGTACAAACAGTTGTAACTTGAACATTATGAGATACGAGCACGTCCATCGTCTCAATGACTACTTTTCTGTGGAACTCCTTTTTGCCAAACAAAAGCTGCGGCATTAAAACGGATTTCCAGCTCGATCGCGGCGGTAGACGAACCGACATGTCCGCTTTGTCCTCAACTCGGGAATTTTCTCTGCGGCTGTCGCTCCACATATCATATACGTGGAACGGGGTCCTCTGCTTTTTAGCTACACCTGCTGATCTAACCCGAACACGATCGAGTCCAACCATCATCTCTCATGAAACTTTCTTGCCAATTTATATCATCTTCTGCGTATTTCACCCTGCGCATTAACAACCATTTGACAAGTACTTTGGCGTTCTGAAACTTTTATTTTCCAATGGCGTTCTTGGTAATACTACACTTTCCCGGGTCCAATCGCCTTCTTGTGCTTCATCCCCGTCTGAAGGTTAATTACAGAGGATATTGTTAGTGATGATGCTGCTCAATGTTACTAGTGCACTTTGCTTCACCTCAATTATCAACTGTTTGGATCCATCACATTGCAAGAAACAGACACCGTATCTACCCATCTGGGTATTCTTATAGAAACCTTGGCTCAGACTCAGCACGTCCAACCGCTGCAATTTCATTCGTCAACAGCAAAGTTTGCAGTTACCATACCGGAGGTATACGTATTGTTTTTTTGTCATTTAAAGAAGGTGCGATGATAAAAGGAGAACGGCACAAACCGATGATGAGAATGAGCTCAGATCAACTTTTACTGTACTACACTTGTGCAACCATGAAATTCTATAAGATGCTTCTTTGCGATCACCACCCCAATTTTTATACTATGTTAGGAGAAAAAGTTAAGAATAGACAACGATTGTTTCTTGGCATTGAGTATGCATCTTGCTCGCAGCATCATCATTATCTTGACTATAACGGTAGATGGTTTCTTGCTGCTGTGTGGTGTAAGCTGTCATTCTTTCTAATCGTCTCAGATGTCTGGATAACGATTGCTTACCTTTTCCGGTATGGTCTCCCAATGCTCCTTGTGAACGGTGTCTCTCAGACTACTTTACAATTAGCATGATGATACGCTGTGGCTAATACTGCTGATAGTGATGCCGCTGTTCTTAGGAGTATTACAAGAACGAAGTTAAACCACATATTGTTGCATTTATGCACATATTATACAAGCGTAGCAATATGCCTCGTTGTTCTTCACCATATTGTGTTTGATTGTCTTACATGACATCAAGGATTGATGTCCGACGCAACATACCCTAGGCCGCCGTATAGGCAAGAAGCAGTAGTTTTAAAACTGTATTTTTTACTAGCAGTAGTAGATTTACCATGGGCTTTTGTAACTAGCAGGGACCAGTTTCAATTATCTTGGATGAACATAAATATAGCCGTATCGCTCATATCAGAATTATAATGTACACAAAGATTAGACTAGATTGTATAGGTTTCCGCTACCTCTCTCTGATTACAGAATCAACAAATAGTAAAGCATATAGCAAATGCGAACGGTGGGGGTGAAAGAGCAAGGGGTAAATGCAGGCGAAGGTTCAAGGGATGTACACCGACAAGGTCTGGTGATTGTGGGGCGTGGCTGATATGTTGCAGCAATTTAAATGGAGCATTATTACCATTAGATGACAGCAACGGCAAGTTGGATTGGTTGCCCATGGATATAAACTTCTCGTAACAGTTTGTTTCGCTGTGCTTTAATGCAGCATATGTCGTCTTTAGCGGGACTCTGTTTTTATTTTTATCCTTTGCAAGTGTAATCGGTTTCGGAGATTCCGTGCCGAACAAGCGAAACAGCGGGAGCAGTAAGACTGGAAATTCGGTAAATTCCAGCAACCTGTCAGTTGATTGATGATGAGATGGAAAAAAATGGTGTTGCTATCCTTCTTGGCAAACAATAACAATAACATCACCGGGGCTAGAAGAGCGAGATGGGGCCATCGCATAGCTCGAAGCATGGGTCGTACGGTGCGGCCGGAATTAGTTGGAAAGGGCAGATCTTATGGTGAGGAAGCGGGGGAAAATGGAGAAGAAGAAAGACTGAGTGGGTTTTCTTGGCATGGACCACAAACTCGTTTCCTGTTATGGCGATTCAAAGGAAAATCTCGGTTTTCCGCTCGCCCCATTTTTAAGAAGCCGCTGAAGCTGTGCCTCACACACACAGCTTGAGCTCACATACAAAGTCTTCGTGTAAGCTTTGTTTCCCTCTCTTCTTGTCTCTTTCTTTTCTTCATTTTACCTTCTCTCCGCTCCCCTTATTGTATCCGCAGCCATAAAAAGGGAAACAATAACATATAACAAGAAAGGGGACAAGACCACCTGAAATTCGTCTTTCTTTCTAACCCTGTTCACATACAACAACAGCAGTAAACACGACAGCATTGCATTTTGATGATTCATATTTTGTCTTCCTCGAGAGGAACAACTGCACTACTGTTCATCGTCGCAGCCGTATTACTGTCATTACACCGTGTATCCGGTAAAGTAGATACCTCTTCATTAGACAAGTTTCTAGAAGCACAATTACAGTAAATGCAGCACCAGTCCATATTCACACAGTTAGGGGGTGCGCTTTGTTATTATTTTTAGGTCACAGCGTAAACAATAGACAACTGTTGCATGTCGAACCGTTGAGGACAGTTCAGCTCGATATTGCCCCTCGCCCTGAGAATTTTTTCAGGAAACGAAGCTTGACACAAAACCCTGCATATACACCTTCCAGCCATAGTATTGAACACGATGACATTTTACGATTAACGCTTCGTGCCTACAACCAGTCTATTAATCTCCACTTGCACCCAAATCTCGACCTATTCCACCCGAATGCAGTGACATGGCGTAATGGCGAGGGCACACCCCTCACTCACGAACAGTTTCGAATCTACCGAGGTTACGTCGTCAGTGACTCGGATACCCACCATCGATGGAAACGAGACCGGGCAGGTGTGTCAGAACAACAATACTCGAATGATATCGATGACGCCCAGCATCTCGGTTGGGCTCGAGTGATTCTTCGACAGGATTTAACCAGGTAAGCATTATTAAGAGTAGCTTCCCTACTAGCTACTTCTTGATGATAATGATGATGTTGATGGTGGACAACGACACTCATCTCAATGCTTGCGATAATATGCGTTGGTTTAGACCCGACATGGACTATCCTGTGTTTGAAGGTGCATTTACAATGAACGGCGAAATGCATCACATAAAGACTACCCGAAACTACAAATTATCCAAGCGTTTGGATGATGCTGAATTAACCAACAAAGACAATGCCCACATGGTCATTTACCGTGACTCCGATACCACACTTGTCTCACCCGACAACGAAGACGACAGCCATAGTGGAGGGTGCGGTTTCGATAGATTAGCCTTCAACAGTGGTAACCAGTTCCAGCATCCAGTTTTGCGCGCGGGCCATCCTGCTGCAGGCGAGATGGGCATTTACACCCCTGGCCACTTGTTTGACTCTCCTGTCGGTGGAAGCAGTGGTTTGGCCAAACGGCAGGATACCAGTGGGTGTCCAAGCTCAACGCTAAGTAAGTCTTCCTTATTTTGGAAATTTTGTGCGACATTAACCTAACATATTGCTAACTCTCAACAATTTCAGTTAATTACATGGGCGTGGCTGCCGACTGTACTTACACCAGAAACTATGGATCGGTTGAAGACGCACGGACGCAAATCATCAATAATTGGAATACTGCCTCAGGAGTCTACGAAAACACGTTCAACATTCAATTGGGGTTGATCAATATCACAATCATGTCTGAAATTTGTCCGTCTTCACCAGACCCGACTTGGAACCGAGAATGCTCCAACAGTTATACAATAAGTGATCGATTGAGCGACTTTAGCTTATGGCGCTCGTACATGAGTGGTGATGGCGCTGGCTTGTGGCACTTGATGACAAACTGCGCGTAAGTTGAAAAAAGGAAAAAAGAAAGCGTCGTCCGAAAATACTGATATGACCGATGGCTTCTAAATTATCTTTAGAACGGGCGTGGAAGTTGGTGTTGCTTGGTTGCAACAGCTTTGTAACATGGGTGTAAATGAGCAAAGTGTTGGAGGCGTAACTCAATATGTATCAGGAACCGGTGTTTCCTCAGTCCGTAAGTTAACGTTGCCCAAAGTGAAAGAAAAAAAAAACATATCTCGCGATGATTTGGATATTCAAGACTTAACCTGAACGATTGTTTTCACTGCTGTAGTTCGTGACGAGTGGAAAGTTGTCGCACACGAAATCGGCCACGGTTTTGGTAAGTCAAACGCTAATGCAATCTGTCAAAAAAAAGAAATAGAATATAGAAACACTAACTTTTTTTCTGCTATATCGGCGATACAGGTGCCATTCATGACTGTACATCCGATACGTGTCCATGTAGTGGGTCATCATGTAGTTGCTGCCCACTGAGTGATATCGAATGCGATGCTGGAGGAACATATATCATGAATCCTACAAATAACGTCTCGAGTGAAGCGTTCAGTCCCTGCTCAATCAACACTATCTGTGGCCTATTCTCTTCGATGGGATCATGTTTGGAAGGTAAAGAATGAAAAATTAGCCATCAAAATTACAGAATACTCATGTATATAATCATAATAGCTCCCGGTAGCCGTACTGTCCAGACATTGCAAATGTGTGGTAACGGTATCAAAGAAGACGGTGAAGACTGTGATCCAGGAGGAACTAGCAGCAGTTGTTGTGACGCAGAAACTTGTACATTCATTAACAACGCTACTTGCGAGTAAGTGCTGATATTGAGTCTTGTGTACATGAAAGGATATTTTTTTAATCGCTGTACGATAAATAGTGATGTAACCGACTTGTGTTGCGACAACTGCCAATTAGGTCCTGCAGAGACAGTTTGTCGTGAAGCACAAAGTGAATGCGATATTGCTGAATATTGCGACGGTAATAGCGGGGATTGTCCGGAAGATGCATTTGTGGACGATTCCACTTCGTGTGGTGGCGAAAACAGCGGCCTACAATGTGCATCCGGCCAGTGTACATCGCGAGATCAACAATGTCAGGAACGTGGTTCCGAGCTGTCCATTACGAGTGCCTGTTCAGGAATGAGTTCAAGTTGTCAAATTTCCTGCTCCAGCGCGAGTGGCTACGGCTGTACCTTATTCAATGGTAACTTTTTGGACGGCACGCCTTGTGGTGGAACCGGTCTGTGCAGAGACGGATCATGCGACTATGGAGGATCAAGCAACCGAGCACTAGCATGGCTTCAAAACAACAAGGAGATTGCTATTCCAGTAGGCGTTGTTTTAGCCCTCATCCTGCTTTTCATTCTCTTCCGATGCTTCTTTAGAGGCTGCTGTTGCTGGCCTGGTCTCACTGCGTACAAGGCACGTCGACGAGCACTCCAGAACGGCCAAGTAGCACCGCCACCGCCAGGCTATTACAACAACGGACCTAATAGCCGGCCACAAACTGCATCACCACATCCACCTCCTCCAGGTTCACCACTACCACCACCAGGAATGCGATCATCCGGCGGATGGGTCGATCCTACCGCATACAATGGTCCTGCGGCCGCAAGTCCTCCATATCCTCCACCAATATACGCGCCTCCGTCCTCCGCACCTCCACCCCCACTCCACAATGCTCGAAGCACTTCTCCACCTCCACTTCCACCAATGCATGGTTCGCCTGCAAGTCGAGTCCAGCGGTTTACAGGAAACCACTAAATGATCCTGTTCTTTTTTTTTCTTGTAAGATAAGGGGAAAACATACTAGATAGATCAGGGAGATCATAATATATTGTAAATTTTTTTTTTCTGTCATTGTACTATTATATAAATTTAATGAGAAAGTGATTCAATTACGGTGGTTAATGTCTTCATATCGTCTCTAATGCCTTTGGCAAAACGAACTACTTTGTCCTTGGTATCGAGCACCTCAATTGTTTGTGTTAATGCATTGTATCGCACCGAGAATGGACGGTTCATTGTGGCTGCAAAGTTGCGTACTTTTTCTTGTGCATCCTTGAACGAGTCGGCCACATAGTAAACTGGTTGGAACGTTGTGATGGGATACTCTGTAACAGCAGTCTTTTCTGGCTCAAAGGGTCGGTGTTCCGGCTTGTCCGACAAACTGTATTCCAATTCGCCAAATGAGCTCAACAAACCAGCACCATAAGCCCTGAGCTCATCTCCTTGACGGCACACACCAAACTCTGCAGTGAACCAGAAAATGGTGGCGAGTTTCTTGACGTCTTCGTCCGAAGCCCCCAGCGAAGCCAAACCAATCTCTTGTGAAAAGTCTGCAAAGTCGGGATCTGCAAACTAGAGAGAAACAGAAGCGCACATTGGTGCAAATGCCTATTGTTTAGGACACGCCATCGACTATGCCAAATATTTATAGTAGCACAGCAGTTACTTACCAAAGGTGCATGGCCGAGCAACTCGTGACACACATCGGGCTCAGGGGTATAGAAGGGTTGCGAAGGATGGCGAATATACTGGGTCGAATGGAAGACGCGGAAGGCAAAGGCATTCAAAAAGTCACGACTTGTCAACAAGCCCATGACAGGACGGATCTGGAAACCTGTGCAATCCTTCAGGAAGCGCGACACAGTCTCCAACTGCGGAATTTCCTTGTCGCTGTAGCCACAGTTTTGTTCAAGCAATGGGAAGACGTACTGATGCTCACGACAGGCATGTGTTTTGTACATTTGCGTCAGTCGACGATAGACCTGACCCCATGCGTCGTTTTCTGCAGGAGTGTAATCGACGCGAGGGACAGGATCGCCTGTGCGGAATGCCTTTGCCATGCGTGTAATGTCGGCTCGACGAGCACGATACTCGGGATCGTGAGCACCGGGGTGGTCAGAACCTTATATGAAAGGAAGGAGGGGGGGGCATGTGAGTCGCCGAGTCCGTTGTCAGATAGGTAAACGTACCCTAACCCAGTAATGATGATGATGATAGGAAAAACTTACTCAACTCCCCGCCCATCTCAAGCACCTTTTCAGAAAACGTGTCGAGATCTGTCATCTTACGTGGGAACCATGGCACACTATCTGCAGAAATTTTCCCACGATTATTCCCACGGGTTGTCAGTACCTTTTTTCCTGCAATCTAAAGACTCATAGTGATGAAGATGATGCCTCCTTCCTACCCAGTGCATTGCCATCAGCGCCGATAACACGTACGTCCGCTGTATGCGCACGAAGACCTTCTACCAGATTGTTCACTTGCACGGCGTCGCGAGCCTTCAGATCCACAAAGAAATCATAGTCCCAATCTGAAGTACGGCTGGGTCGTCTGTTCTCAAATGTTAGATTACACTGTATTCCCACAGTATCGATCCAAATCGCACTTACGACTCGATACGGGTCAATGAGACGTCCATGGCCTTGATGGCAGTCAAGCAGTTCTCCAGGGCACCCACCTTATCCGTAATTGAAAAGCACAATGTCGTCTTTAAGCTATTGACCTGCGACGGCGGCTGTGAGGCCCTCTGTGTAGCCGCTTGTGCAGCGTATGACCGCCTATCAAACAAATGACAATTGTTTTTTTTTTTTTGTTTTCAATGAGTGAATCAGGCCATACTATAACTTTTCTCGCGGTCACATGCCGAATGATCGGAGGAAGGTTCGCGGAGAGAGAGTATCAGGAAGATTCCTTACTTTTCTGCGACAACGCCTACTTGAGCATGTCGTAGCATACGTCCTCGTATGGTGTAGCCAGACTTCTTGACCGTAAAGATTGTGCCCGGCTCCTTGCCTGGGATTTCTTTGCTCAACACAGATTGAGCCTTGGTCGCATCAAACTGTTTGCCTTGTTGCAGTTCCAACTTTTCCACACCATGGCGTTTCAGCGTCTTGACGAGTTCGGTTTCGGTCATGGTCATACCGGTATAAAGATTGGTCAGCTTGTCAACGATCTCATCCGCAGTATGCTTCTGAATTGATTCCGCATTGCGAAACTCTGCAGGGATCGATGCTTTGGCCATGCCCAGCACGTCAACGGTGTCTAGCAGATCCTTGGCAAACTTTTGGATCGCGTAGTCTCGTTGCGTGGCAACTTCCTTGGTGCTGCGTTCTTCCAGCACCTTTTTGTCGGCCATGCAGCGCTGCACCGCTTCCTATACATCCGTTGTGTGCGTATATGTTGAGTTGATAGTTGACAGACAAAACTTGTTGCTTACTGTTATTACGTTTAATTCGTTCAACTTCTTGTCTCGTTCTTCAAGGCTTGCTGGAGTTGGTGTAGCATACGATCGGGTGCATTGCAAAGAAGGCAGGAGCGATCGCGATCTAGCGCGAACAGTCCACAGATTTCGAAGCATTCTGAGGCGGTCTTAGTAAACAGGACAAGAAGAATGAGGAAAAAAAGGGAAGAGAGGGGTGGGGTTGGCACATTAAAACAAAACATCGGCAAAGCCATTTTATATATGCTGGATTTCAAAATTTACAAAACTTTCCCAGGATAAAGGGCAGACATGTCAAGCAAATGCTTTGCTCTGAGCGAATCCTACCCGTAAAAGGCAGGTGTACAATAAACCCAGGCAGTGTTGGTTCGGCGCTCCAATAAAAGCCGCCCATACCTCGTCAGTCTGCTTGGGGGAACGAGCACACTATCTTTCCCGGTTTCCCACTATTTTGCTACCCATGAAGAATTGGACATTGTCCCTATTACTCCTTGCCTTGAGCATTGCTGTTATTGAAGCAGCAATAATCCCTTCTTTTCTTTCTCAGAATGACCAGCCTGCATACGAGTCGTCTACCGACCTGATAACTCATTGTGGTGACGACAGTGATCTCTTGGAGTAAGTCAAGAACCTCCATTGTACAACTCTTTTTTTTTTTCCCATCGCACGCAGTAGAATTGTAAATTAGAAAGATTACGACAAGGGTGCTGGTTGAAAAAGTGGTGGCCTAGAGACAGTCGCAAATGAGACTGCATATATATATATTCATGCATACTGACAACATCACACCCCTTACGTATCATTAAGAATCAAGGATATCACGTTGAACCCTGATCCTCCAAAGGCGGGGGAAAAGTTGACGGTTGATTTTAAGGGTTTCTTGAAAGAACAAGTGCCTGAGGGCAGCACTGTTGAAGTTACCGTCAAGTACGGTGTTGTCCAGCTGATCAAGAAGAAGTTTGATTTTTGCCAAGAGGCCGACAAGGTTGATGAAGAATGCCCTATCGAGAAGGGCGATCTCCAACTTACGAAGCAAGTTGATCTGCCCAAGGAAATCCGTAAGTGGTTTCTTTTTTTTTTTCTTTTTCCCATAACCATGATCTCATTGGATGAAGTAGGACTAATACCGAAAACCTTGTTTTATTCTTGTATGTGTGTGTGTGTGTGTGTGTATATGCATATAGCACCCGTGAGTATAGCAGTAATGGCATCATAGGAATCAGGAAAATTCCCCGAACTCTACAGTATTTCTAATCATCCGTCATCCTCTTTCTTTGTAGGGACGCTACTCAGTCCGCGCAGTGATCACGACACCCGAAGAAAAGCAAGTTACTTGCTTGGACGGCCGTATGAGCTTCCCTCGCCACAGATAGATTTCCACCTTTCTTCTTCAGTTCAGAGCCGTTTGTCAGGAATTAGATCATAAAGAGCACAGGCACCACTCCTCCTTTTCCTTTCTTCTTATCCACCTTTGCTTATCCATGCAATCATCTATATCTTGTTCGAATAAACCCACTCCTTCATCTTTTGTCGATCTATCAAAGCCTGTTCAAGATAGCCTGCTGATTCAGGTCAGGCAGCCAGCCAGCGACATATGCATATACACCAAGGAATCTAAAACATAGTACATAACTTTCAATAGAGTATTACATGAACAAGATCAAAAATAATACAAAAGGCACCACCACCACCTTTTTCCTTTAAACCAATTGTTGAACAATTGCCACAATCGTAAGCCATCACCAGCCACGAAAGAAGGTCAGGGGATAGCCTCCGCACCGTCTTTTTCAAAACCACGACACTGTGGCCATTCTCTTGTGAGTGACCCATCCTTGGTATCGAATGTGATAGGATGCCTTCTCGCTATAAGTTGTCCAATGGGAGACTTGATTATCCAAACAACTGTTCATGTGGATCTGGCTGCTCTACGGTCAAGTGCTGCTCTAAGTAGCATCTCATGTTCTAGACGCTTACCTTTTCGACACATTGCTTTCTTGAAATCAATATTGAGTAACCGTTATAAGTGCTGTCACAAAGTTACAAGTGGCTATAAAAAAGATAACTCTAATAAAAGCTAGCACTAGATCGAAATAAGCCAGCACCCCATCTCATCAGCAAGTAGAAGGAATACGTCTGCGTGCTTTCAGTGCATGTACATTGGCTGGGGTTACGCTTCAGCTACTGTGACATATAGATTATCTCTGTATATAGCTGGCGGGCATGATGCATGCTTGTGTATAAAAGTCTTTGCATCGCACATCATGGCCTGAGTCGCTACGTATAACACAGGTATGGCAGCCGACTTGTCTTCTGCGATGGCGCAACACCTTTGTGTAACATGGTTGAAAGGTGGGTTTTCTATGATAGACAGCCACTGGGGTGATGCACACGGCATCTCATGCAGGAGTTGTTGACATGCATCTTGAGCCCGGATTCGCTAAATAAGGTCTGCAATGCCACTCTAACATTTTCGGGACGGGTTGTGCTACTTGCCCAACGTGACCCTGATTTATTTTGCACACACACAGAGTGCTCGGCATCAGATAAAGGACATGTGGACAGTTCCGGAAAAAACAACGCGTTTTAGGATCAACGAATAGAAAAAAAAATGAGCGAGTATGAGCTAGCTACTACTATGTTTATCCATTGAGCCGTTGACGATGAAATAAGAATTCTCGTTGCTGTTTTTCAATGCCCTCCTCCTCCGACACAAAGGGAACAGACGATCGTTACAGGAGGACAAGGCAGCAAAGACCACGCAGTCTATTTCCGTCGCCTGACTTTTTTTTTTTTTTTTTTTTGTAACTTGGCTATTTCTCTTTTTTGCTGCCCCTCTTTTTATTTCTCTCTCTCTCTCTCTCTCTCTCCAGCCCGTCGACTTCCCTCGAGCACCAAAAAAAAAAAATAAGCAAGCACCTCTCTTTTTTTCCTCGCTTCCAGCTTCCCCACAACACGTCTCGCCATGCCTCCTTTTGTCGAGACCATCGATAAAGACTCTGTGCCCGTGTCACGGCAGAAACAGACAGCGCAACACCAGGAGACGCAACACCCGGACTACCGCTTTCCGCTGTACCTGGGCCGCTGGAAACGCTCTATTCCGTACGTACACGAAGATTTCGCCCGCGATGACATGGACGAGCCCCATCTCAAACGAAAGCACACCATTCTTCGAGAACATCCCGAAATTGAAAAGTTGTACGGCACGGATATTCGGACACTCTACGTCGCCATTGCCATCAATGTGGTGCAGCTATGGATTGCATACTACTTTGGCCGCGTGTGGACACCACCAGCGTACGTGTTTATTGGAGTCGCATACTTTGTTGGAGCAACCCTGACGGGGGTCATTGGCGTGATTATACACGAAGCGTGTCACTGTCTGGTGACCAAGACTAAAATACTCAACCGGTACGTGGGTTTATTGGCGAATATCTGTCTTCCGGTACCGATTGCCCAGTCGTTCCGCCGCTACCATATACAGCACCACTCGTGGCAGGGCGTCGAGGGACTTGATCCAGACTTGCCCCTGGAGTGGGAGAAAACATTGATCCAAGGCAACGCGCTGTGCAAGCTGCTGTGGATCATGATCTACCCGTTCATGTACGTGATTCGTGGCGCCGTTATGCAGAGCGACCGCAACCTGACACCGTCCAAATGGGAGATCATCAACACCGTGTTCACAGTTGCTATGGATACGCTCATCACCAAGACCTGTGGATGGCGCGGTCTTGGCTATCTGTTCCTGTCCCTCTATCTCGGCTATTCGTTGCATCCTGGCGCTGCCCACTTTATCCAGGAACACTATACCTTTGACGATGGCCAAGAGACGTACTCCTACTATGGCATCCTCAATATCCCGTTCATGAACATTGGCTACCACAACGAGCATCACGATTTCCAAAAGGTAACGGATATGTACAAGAGAGTGTCGCTTGTTGCGGCTATTAACAAAAAAGTGGGATAATTGTAGATCCCATGGTCAAAGCTGCCGAAGCTTCGGTCAACAGCACGCGACTACTACGACAAGCTCTCGTACCATACGTCGTGGATCATGGTCCACTGGATGTTCATCTTCCAGAACACGCTTGGCCCTCAGTCGCGTCTTGTGCGGACCTACAAAGACTTCAAACAGGGTCGCTCGCTCCTTGGCAAAATGCGGGTGTACGAAGAAAAACAAATACAGCAGCGCAATGCCAACAAGGATGCAAACAAGTGAAAGCTCTCTTTATTGTTATTATTTATCTTGCCCTCTTCTCCTCTACAACAACAACAACATCATCCCATCCTCTTCTTCTACTTGTACTTTGTCAGCCGTCCTTTCTCATTATATATCCCTCCCTCTCTTCCTACATCATCTTCCATCACTCCCTCCTCTTTTCCTCCTTTTCTTTTTTCTCAGCACATAGTATCTAGCACACACACACAAAAAAAAAGACCTACGTTCGTTAATCATCGAAAAGAACAAATGAAAAATTACTATTCCCTGTTTTCGTTCGTTATTACATTTCTGTTTTTTCTTCTTTGTTTGCTTCTATATTAAAGTGGAATAAGGGTGTGTATGTGTAACTTTGTTAATGACGTGGATGTTGGGATGAAAGGCGTGTATACAATGATAGCAGGATGGTGTTGATGATCGAGGGTTTGCTTATGCGCTGGAATCTGGGGATGGCTTGCCGGGGAACCATTCTGCCCATTTCTCCGAAGCAGCTGCTTTCATACGGCAAAAGATGCTGGTCGGATCGTCCAGTGCAGGACGCACATCCAAGAAGAACACGGGGACGCCAGGAACATCTTCTGCTCCTTCATAGTAGTCAATCACATACCGTCGCTGTTCACCGCACCGACCAACGTACCAATCGTGTCGATCAAATGGTCGTGGAGCTCTAAGATAAATGTTTGTAAAGAATGAACATTTCCCACAGTATTACAGTGTCTTCTCCCCAACTTACCCCCACAGCGAGTGCCACCAGGCTTTGGGGCTTAAATCTCTCGGTCGTCCTTGAAGCCGAACAAGATAAGGATCCTCATCGCAGGGACTACGAGAACAGTTAGCAGGATGCAGATCTCAAGTGTACCAATGTACATCCGTCTTTTAATGCATAGAGACACTTTACCAGGCGCCGCGCATTTCCTCCCATTTTATTACTTCTTGCCATGCTTCTTCGTTCAAAAAGTTATGAATATCCACCATGGTTTCAATCTCTTCTTCAGGTGTCTCCCAGCCCTTGCGTCGCAGAGCGTTATAAAACTGCTGTGGGCTTGGATACTCCCACTTTGAGCTTGCATCCGCCTTTGGAATGGTCGAGATCACTCGTTCGGTAGGCAAGTCGACCGTTTGGTCTTCTTGACGGTTTTGTGAGAGTTGACTGGGCATCATGTTGAGTTCGTTCAACTTATCCGTCACTGGAGCGCCATTGCCACTGTCGCCTGGTTGATGCATGGGACAACTGGGTGGTGGTGGTGCTGATTTTGGTGTTTCGGGTTGATGCATAGGGCAGCTTGGTGGAGGAGATACCTCGGGCTTCTTTGGCTCTGGTTCTGAAGGTTGATGCATAGGACAACCAGGTGGTGGTGTCATCGATGGTGGTGGCGACATTGTGTGATTATGGTGTATAGAATCGTTTGTTTATGCCTTGTCGGAACAAGAGGCTTTTCAACCCGGATAAACCGACGAAAAGTCCTGCCGTCGGTCTTTGAATAGCAGTCGGATTCGGTTACTGCCATAACCGGTTGTGCCATGCATCCATTCTTCTTTGAATGTTCCTGTCTATTCAGGGTTACAAAAGGAGGAAGAACACAGAATCACTCGAGAAAGCGACGGAAGTGGATAGTTAGAGACTGTGTTGCATTTAAATTGGTGCTGTCAGTGCGCATTTTGTTGGTGTTGTTGTGGGTATGATGTGGGGTGTTTTAAGGATGTAATGGGTGCTCCACCATGAAACAAGAAGCTTAAGGGTATGCGGTGAATAAGATAATGGATGTCACGACAGATGGTGCCATGGATAAAAGGAACTAGATCGAGGACATAAAGCAAATGAGCAGACCACAAACCATGGAGAACGCGGAAGATGATTGAGTGGCTGCTTACTGAAGAGGGATTATATCGAGAAAATAGCTCTTATTTTACTTTTATTCCTCCACTCGACTCTTTCTTCTTGTTGACATGTGCCCACAACCCCGCGGTCTGCCACATGACTTTGACTTTGACAAAAAGCAAATTGAAAGCTATAAAACAAATCAAATCCTTGCAGATATTCATGTCGACAAGTGGAAAGATTTCGATATCGTTTGTTCAAGCATCAACCAGCAGCTTCCAGATGTCGAAGGCTCTAAAGCCATTTAACCTATTCAAACATCCCTTGCGTTCCATCAATAAAAACACAACAAGCATGCCCGTGCAACTCAGATCGATTCTTAAGGGCATACTCGCGCGTCATGGACAAGGTGGCCATTCATAGCACTGTCAATCATGCCAAAACAAAGAATGAATTGAAAGCTGAACTTGTTGGCACACTACTGGTGGGAAATGCTTTAGACAAGCAGGCGCCAAATGCAACGGATGGATATAGCATATTGAATTCCAGCGCCAACGCGAACCGCCTACCCAGCGATGACAACGATGCAAACGACATGATACGAATAGGCACGATTGAAGTTTTCTGATATTTTGTTGTTTTGTATTATCAACAACCACATATCTAAGCTGCCCTTGTAACTGTTGCATATAAATTGTTGCATTTAGTAATTTTTGAAATTTGCATGTATGTTTGAGCGCTTAGTATGTTATGATGAATGGCTTGATAGTGCAGGGCCACATGGCCTCTGTGGTAACCTAGCAGCGGGAACAAGAAGGCGCAGAAGTTTGTGTCACTTTTCTTTTGTCAAAAAGAAATCACCGGGAAGCCTGAACAGCGCGGAGGCTTCGTTTCGCAATCCTAAAAGCCATGGTGGCAAACGACGTTGAAGATTCGATGACGGGCCTAGGACTTCTCTTTCAGCTCTTTGATTCATTGACCATTCATCGCAGCATGCTAGATCCCTGCAAAGAACCCAACCCACTGAGTATGACATAGCTTTAAACTGTGGTTACCACTGTTTGACCGTTTCTTTGCTGGCATGGACTTCTCAACCAGGATCGACGAAACGAGCAACGCGTTTACGGCTATCAACAAGCGAGCGATGTATGCTAATGGCCATCATCCCATTGCGTTCAGGTTTGACGTTTGCTTTGTCCTTAAATACCACCACACATCCAAGATAATCGACGTTGCCGCGGCGGAAACAGCACTTGATGGTAGCGCCAATGATAAGATCATTATTGACTGCAAAACTTCTGCGCGAAAGGAAAGACATTCTGGATAAGCTGCTGGACACCTCGTTTGAACAGCATGCTGCCAATGCCATGATGGGCATAGTCATTCAATTAGACGGCTTTCAAGGTGCAGTGTCGTCGATCCATCTTGATCAAGATGGCCTTTGTACCCGCGGTGTACAGTATCCCTTCGCTGTTTCTCTGATACCATGGACGCTCTTCTTGCCCTGAAAGATCAATTGTGTTCCACCAGCGCCATCATCAGCAACCAGATGGATCTGTGTAAGGACAAGCGCGACTCTCTTGGTTCATCACACGCCTGCCCTGCGACCGAGATACCGCCACATGATCTCACCAAAAGGCAACGAGCCACTTGGTAATCTCCACCTCGACAATCCGTCGTTATCGTATCTCCCTTCCATGTCTCTCCCGTCTGAAGATGACCAGTGTCCTCGCCTTCAAATTAGCATTCTACCATATACCTATCCACACCTGTACATAACTACTCATACCTATCCAACAAAGCTTAGCTACGATTTGATTGGCTTGTTTTACACCTGAAAAATCCTGTGTTGCTTGATTCTTATCGTGCCATGTCTACTGGACTTGGATTTTCGACCGCGTCCCTTATAACCACTCTACGGTGATCTCACTGGCACTAAAGCTGCTTGCTCAGCTTCGCCACCCCACGATCACTGCCATAGATTAATAGACTCATATTCGCCCCTCTCTGTCCTCTTATTTTGTACTTTCTACTTCTTCATATTATCTCCAACACACCACTGCTTTGTACGTGTGATTTGGATTAATAAATATTGGCCTATCGGCCCATACAAAAAAAAAGATTCTTATCGTGCAGTTAGCCTTTGATCATGTCGTTTATGACCAAAATATATGAGCTCCTCATTTCAACATTTATCCCAGCCTTTGTAAGGATGCGAAACGAAGCCTTTCAAATGACTTCTCTTCACTCTGTTACATGCTTTCGTGATTTTTTTTTAAAAAGTGTCTTCCTGCAGAACCGGTGACGCTTAACCTACTCTTTGCCACTGCCCGAAATTGTTTTATTGGGGATACGCTCTAGAGAATAAACAGGGATTTATCTCTCTATGTTCTCATGCGTATGAATGGCTGGGTTATCCATTAACATATGACGGCCTTTCATGTGTGGATGCTTGTTCATTTCGAGAGTCGTTTTTATAGTAAGTGAGCTGTTACAGTCCCTGATGTAACATATCCTTCAGCCCTTCTCTTCTTTGCAGGCATGGAATTTTTTACAATGACTGTAATCAGTCCTATGGCAGAAATCGCGCCAAGATAGACGTTGTAGTTGGCTGGTTACGATAGCGTGAGTATCTTTTATGACCAGGCTCGTGAACGTTTCATATTGATATCAAAAGCAGACTCGTCAAAAAACACATAATTCGATAGGAAGTTAATGACTGTATTCTCCTATTTACAATCCCAATCGTACCGCTCCTCAATCTTTGTCAGGAATCTGCTGTTTTCTAAGAAAGGCTGCGTTCACTTCTCATAAAGCTATAAACAGTGCTGCGGAACACTTTCAGATCATCAATAAATGCTCAGTCACTCCAACAACAGTAGCAGAGGAATTATGATAGCATGAATGAAGTTGATAACAGCTGTTTTATGTTCTTCCGTGAAGATACACTCAAGGCCTACTTTTTTCATCTCTCGAAAATACTCCAAAGGGCACACATTGTATCATACTGATTTTAGCCATCACTGTGCTATTCGAATATGAATACCCAACTGCGTTGCGGCAGCTGATGCACTCATACACTTTTCAATCTTCAGATCGAAAAACCTAGCCTTATCCTGAACAGTATACCGCAAATAATCCCGTTTGTGTTTGCTCCTTCATACGGATGATATCATCTTTTGGTCTTTCTATCAACATTAGGAAGATTCATTAGAAGTTGCAGTTTTCAAGCACTCAGTATGTGTAGCAACACAGTTATTTCAACAATAAATTCATTCTGGTAGGTATCTTACGGAATCTAATGCACTGCTATAGATTGCTCGTCAAGAAACCGTCGACACCTTAAAAGATCAAAAGAAGACATAAAGCCGCTGCCCGATTTTCCAATTCGAGTGGAGAGAGCTCTCTACAGTCTCCGTACAGTATAGCTAGCCCGCGAATTGTTAGGCTCAGCAAAGTAAATCATATGAGCATTGTTCCCGATGAAGGTCCCATGAAGGTACGAGGATGTCCTGATGATTATTATAACAGCCTTATTTTATTACTCTTGCATGAAAACTTTTTAAATCATTCATATCATTACCATGGCAGGTAGAACTAGTAGAAGTCGTGATTTGATGTTACATTTCATTTCGTCCTTGCTGCCCTCGATTCGTGGAAAATCTACCCAGTGCTAGCAAGACAGTATGGTGTACATTGGCCATCGAAAGTCACTGAAGTCGTTTAGCTTATTGTCTCCATACCTGCTACATCTTCTAAGTGTTCTGGCTCTTATTTTCACCAACCTGTTTCAATGATTACCACATTTTGACCTTCCCAGTAAATTTTAATGCATGGCTTCTGGTGCTTATAAACGAGAGAGCGACCTTTTTCATCAGGGGAATGTAGAAGTAAATTTTAAAGCATTTTGTTTCCGCAATCCTTCCCTTTGTATCCACCACAGAGTGCCCATTAAAAAGGTACAACGAAGGTAAACCATCTCGCCCTTGCGATTCTTAAAATACGTATTCATTGCGATCTCTTTTACAGTTTATTTTTGTACGAGAAGACATTTTGTTGTATCGGTGTGAGAAACCGATTTGATTGGAAAACAAAGTTAGATACACAGTGTTCTATTAAGCTATTTTTTGGTGCAAGCGGGTGAGCATGCTCACTGCCTGTTGACCAACGTGATCGGAGACGAAGTCGGCGTCCTCAAAAATACGTTTCCAGTGCGCCTGTCAGATAGCAAGGGTAGTGCAAGCAATAAACAGGTTGAAAGAGAGCTTCTTGTATTTGTTGTTAATTTGGGGTGGAGTAGTCTGCGTAAGATGGAGGCGGTTGGTAGTCGAGAAGATGAGGTGTGGCAAGAAAGACGGTGGCATCAACTTGTTCCCAGACTGAGCGTTTCCTTGGCATTTCCAGATATAGTGTTGGTCAGTATCACGTTGGTCGCAGACTCCTTTACAGTTATGCCACACGTAGATAAGAAGATGTGCGGCGTATGAACGTCGGCCGCTAATAAAAAGCTTAAGTATCGCAATAAATCAGTGGCGAGATAAACATGTTGGAAAACTACACAAGACCCCTGCCCTATGCCAGGGCTGTACCAGGTGGGAGGCGGGAAGTGGCCTCCTTCCTCTTTTCACTAGCCAAGTAACGTATACATATAGATACGAGGTCCACTATACTTTATTTTTCCACTTAGCCATAGGTGCAATGGTCATGTTCGTCTATAAAAGGACAAATTCATTGTGGTTGCTCGCATGTCTCGCTTGCGGACAAGTTAGCAAGGACATTTGACAGAAGCGATGCATTTCTACGAAGAGGAAATAAAAATGCAATATAACGAACAAGCAAAAACATGGCAAATATAGCGTATAAGATGACCGATGCCTCTGGCTTGATTCAGGAAGGACTACTGTAATACTGATAATGACATATTAAACGACGAGCAGAAAAGCTTATCATTTTTCCCGTAATTTATATCTATCAATGCACTGCTACAAAGAGGATTGCCAACACTTTCAGAGGTCATCCGAGGGATCATGCACCGCCAGTAATAGTTTGTCGCTTAATCTCATAATGAAATCTTCTTTCGTCCATAACTTTCCTCTTCCACTGACCCCCCCCCTCTTTCCTCATATAATAGCGCCAGTCTTTGATACCCCGACATATTAAAGACACGTTAAAAAATCTTTGAATCTTTTGTCTTTTTCGACACACACGCACACACATACACACACATACACACACATACACGCACAAACACACACACACACGCACACACACGCACACACACGCACACACACACCAAAAGTAATATTAATAATACGACTAACGGCAATACGACTTCTATATGACGCTTACTAGCGAACAAGTAAACATAATCGTTTACAGATATCTTCAAGAATCCGGTAAGAACATGACGAATTGCCACCCATGAAAGACAAAAAAGAAAAGCGCGTTTCTTTTTCTTTTAGTCTAAAAAGGCACCTCGTAAACACATTTATACACACGCACGGTAACACTTTCCACCAACCAACCAATCGACTACGTACATTGACTGTAGGCTTTCGACATTCATCTTTTGCGTTTCAACATGAAAGCCAAGTACAAAATTCAGCATATCGCGACGCCGAGATTCAACCTGGCGCACTCATCAACATCATCCACAAAGGTCTTCAGTTTATGGACATTGAAGCCCACATGAACGAGGTATATGCTTTTACAACTACCACTGGCTTCTGATGTCGTTTTTCCACTCTTCAATAACGACCTTTCGATGGGGGCCGGGGCGACTCGATTATTTGTATATTTACATTAACGATTTTAAATTTGAAAAGGACGGAGAACTGATGGAGTGTAACGTTCCGTTTTCCCTACTTGAACCACATCACTGTGATTTGACTGGCAAGACGTTTAATGATTCGCAACAAGCATTGTCACCCACACCTAGCGCGAAACGACAACGGAAAGAAAAAGCACAAAAAGAAAGAGAGAAACGAGCAAGACGAGACAACAACAATGTATCGACAACGGCGGCAGCAGCAACATCCACAATAACACCTGCAGCAGCAGCGACGGGAACCGAGACTGAATCTGCCGTAGCGGCTGCTGCTGCAGCTGCTTCAGGAGCACCTATTAATGGAATATCCGTTAAAGAAGAAAATGCCACAACTACAGCAACAGGAGGGGGAAGCGATGATGGTAAATAACAATAACAGAATACATGGGAATGAGCGATATACATTTCTTGAATCCTTCCGAAAGATATCGTTTGGGATGGGTGAGATGTTTGGTAATCGTGTGGAAGACTATTACTAATCGAGCGATAACTGATTTTTTTAAGTGGAAATGCAAGAAGCATCGGCAGAAACCACTTCAAAGACCGAGACTCCAGCTGCGGCGAAAGCACAGACTGTAGTAGATCCAAACGATGTATTGGTATTAAAGGGACATCAAAGCGAGGTGTTTTCATGCTCATGGAATCCTGTGGAGCCGTTATTGCTAGCATCGGGGTATGTCTATTATTTACTGTGATGGAATTGGGAAAGAGAGGTCACAGTGAATTTTATTAATCCGGATGATAAATATGTATTAGATCCGGTGATGCTACAGCAAGATTATGGCGGGTCCCAGAGGGTAATGAGGCAGTGCCTCCTCCTGTGATATTGAGCCATTTACCAAATGTAAATGAAAGCAAGGATGTTACGACGCTTGATTGGAATGTAAGTTTGTATATCATATTACAGTGAAGAGGAGAGGGGAAGAGGGCGATAAGCTATGATTATATAAAACAGGCTTATAAGTTATACTCACATATCCGTTGTATATCTTCTTTTAACTACTAGCCATCGGGTACGCTGCTGGCTACAGGTTCTTACGATGGTCAAGCACGTATATGGACCTTGAAGGGTGAACTACGATTCATCATGGCACAACACCGTGGCCCAATATTCTCGCTGAAATGGAACAAAAAGGGCGATCTTATTCTGAGCGGCAGTGCAGACAACTCGACATGTGTATGGAATACGGAAACGGGCGAAATGAAGCAGCAATTCAATTGCCATTCACGTAAGTATTGGCAATCAACAACACCATCTAAGGAGCTCGTTGAACTTACAATTCTTTCCCAACGCGGGTGCCTGCAGTAGCTATTCTAGATGTCGATTGGATGGACAATGTCACATTCGCATCATGCTCTTCCGATAGAAATATCTATGTGTGCCGCGTAGGGGCAACAGAACCACTGAGAAAATGGGCAGGACACGACGACGAAGTAAATGCTGTACGCTGGGATCCTACGGGTCAGTATCTCGCATCGTGCTCTGACGACATGACGACCAAGATCTGGTCCATGGCATCCGATCAACCAGTTCAGGAAATCCGGGGGCATCAGTTGCAGATCTACACATTGCAGTGGGCGCCAAAGACAGACAACGGACCACGGATATTGGCTACAGCAAGCTTTGATGCGACTGTACGCTTATGGGATGCATTGAGCGGCGAGTGTCTTCATGTACTACGGAATCACACAGAGGCCGTTTATTCGATATCATTCAGTCCGGATGCACGATTACTGGCAACAGGCAGTTTTGATGAGCTACTAAATGTGTGGAATACAAAGGTAACAGTGCTTTCTTTTCGGGATGGGCCGGGGAAGATAGATGGGTAGAGAGGCTTCTCGGTGTGTTTTTGAAGAGCACGTTTTTCTGGAAGCTGATTATCATGTACTTTGTTGTTGCTGTGTGTAACGCACCAATATAGGATGGCGCATTGCAAGAAACATTCAAGGCCAATGGCGGCATATTTGAAGTTCACTTTAATAAAAATGGCGACAAGCTGGCAGCTTGTACGTCTCACAAGCAGGTACGTGTCGCACATCTTTCCTAGTCATGGCCGTTCTCTCCTTGTGGCTAACAAAACACATTTTGTTAGGTTGTAATATTGGATACGAAGCGATAATCTCGCCTGGGTGTCCCCTCTATTTCTCCCTCTCACTCTCACTCCTCCCCCTCTGTCTTCCCCCGTTTAAATATACTATTTTAACTCAATCACACACACGTCGATCCTACCCAAAATCGTCTCTTTTTCCATATATGTATATACATATATACTATATATACGCTACACTTTTTTCTCTTTTCTAAGTATTTGTCAATAGGTATACATAGTAACATTACGAGATACATCATCCTTCCTTCTGTTTTTTTTTTGTTGTTTTGTATTATCAACAACCACATATTTAAGCTGCCCTTGTAACTGTTGCATATAAAATGTTGCATTTAGTAATTTTTGAAATTTGCATGTATGTTTGAGCGCTCAGTATGTTATGATGCCACATGGCCTCTCTGGCTTATTAAGAAAAAACGGTAACCTAGCAGCGGGAACAAGAAGGCGCAGAAGTCTGTGTCACTTCTTTTATCTTTATGGAGCCCGTCGTCGAAACCGAACTTACAAAAGATACAGCAAGCAAGGGCAAGTTAATGCCTGAGCTGAAATGGTCGCATGCATATACACAAGGCTTTGCGCCTGTCGCAAAAACACGATCTTCAAAAGTCATTGACATTTACTACGAGATGCATGGCACTGGTCCGAAGAAAATTGCATTGCTCATGGGTAAAAACCGTCTCGCCTATTACAGTTCTTCTTCAAGTAAAGAAGCTTAGCTTTCCTTTGCAGATACCTGAAATACTTAATATTTGATTAGGCATGAATGCGCCTTGTCAAGCTTGGGACTATCAGGTAAAACATCATATCAATTCCTGATAGTGCTTATGCTCGATTCCAGCACGATTAATACTATGTAAACCTCATAGACTTGCTACTTTGGTGCAATGGATGATTATACTGTGCTTAGCTTTGATGCCCGAGGTGTAGGCTGGACAGGTAAAAAGTTTTTTTACTGGGAAAGTGCTAAGTCAAATAGCTAACGCGAACTTTCTCCAAACCCCTCGTCTGCAATCAGGGGGAAGTTGGGACTTTTACAACAGGTACTTCATTTGCCAACCAAAAGAAGGTTATCTCTCTTTAGTAAACTGTTTGGGGTCCATAAAGTACCGAATGGAGCTTGGACTTTATAGAGCTGCTAGACCACTTGGGATGGACGCAAGACGTCCATGCTGTAGGTCATAGTGCAGGAGGACAGGCCTTGATGAAAGCACTCTTGCAAAACACGGTGCCCAACCGTTTCCGGTCTGCGAGTCTATTAAATACCACGAGTGGTGGGCTGCGACCCTTGGCCGGACCATGGGCAATTGTTTCAAACCTATTTGTCAAGGATCCGCGGGAACAAATGATACGACTCATGCGCGTCAATTACACCGAGGTAAAAAAAGAAAAGGGAAAAAGGAGAAGCTAATGCTAGAATAAAGTTTATAAGGTTCTACGCAGAGCAGAGTGATGATGTGTTATTAGTTGCTCATTAAAGACAAGGTTACCGTGATAATATGTGTTATGTTAGTCTTGGCTGAACGCCAGACCAGATGACGATGTCTCCTATGATACCAATATGGACAAGTTGTGTGCAGTAAGTTGCCAAGTGAAATTATTGCTGTTGCTGTCATGACAATACAAATCAATAACGAGTTTTTGCCTTGTTTGTATAAATAAACATATAGCGAATGGAAGATAGAAACAGCAGAAATCGTCCTCAAACGATCGGGTCAATGATAAGCCAGGCCATTGCCTCCTTACGCCATTGGATGCGGGAGCGAGATTTGGAAATCATCAAAGAGAGTGGATTGCCGATACTTGTAGTCAGCAGTAAGTGGCACGCATCTAATGTTTCTTATTTTCTCTTTGGGGGAGGGTGAGATGTTCGGCGAGAGAGAAAAGAGTTTCGTCTCGATACTTTAAGGTTTTTTTCTGACGTTAGCAGATTCATGGGATAATTTTGCATATTTGAGTCATAGCGAGTATCTTTTTGCCAAGCTTGAGCCGTGGAAGTTTGTAGTATTCAATGACACAGGGCACGGTGTGCCTACAGCAAGATATGACGAATTGAACAAGTTGCTGGAAGAGTTTTGGCAGCATGCTGAAAAGCAACAACGAGACCAACGGGAGCAGTAGTAGTGGCACCACTGCAACAATAACAAGCAGGAACGCGAATATTATAGTACAAAAATGTACGTACGATGTACACACACGCACATATTGTAATAGTAAGCAACAATCATGATAAATTAAGAAAGTTGTACAGATGATGACGATGATAATGGAAAGGAGGCGCCCGCAGCTACATAAAAAGCAGCTATTAAGGGGACCCTGAAGGTATGACAATTTAACATAACTGCAGGCTGCTGCAGTCAGTCAGTCAGTCAGTCAGATGATGTCTCTGTATGTAAGAAAATCAACAATGTCACAGAACCGCGGGGTTGGGGGGACACATAAATGTATAGATTGTAAACGTGGTACTTATTGCTACCCATCTCAGAAAAAAAAGATTGGCACAACAAAAACTACAACAAAGAATACTTGCGTCATAATAACGTGGACGAAGTTGTATATGTGCATTATTTTGAGTACTACAGTTTTTCTACATAATACAGGAGATAAACAGGAGAGAGAGAAAGAGAGAGAGAGGATGTATAATGATATATGTGTGCTATATGAAGGCAGATTTAATGTGTAAATGTATGATATAGTAATAAGTTGATATAAAAAAGGTTACGTATAATAAGAGTATGTATAGCGTGTAAGGGTGGCGGGTAGATTAATATTAAGCGGTCTTTATAGCAGAATGGGCATGCGAAGGTTGGGGTTGATGATGAAGTGCGGCGGATGTAGCAGTAGTTGTAGGAGTGACTACTGAAGTGTGTGTTGGCGGTGGAGGAAGCATAGGTGTTGGTGATGGAGAAGACGAGGAATCGCGTGTTCTATTATTATCATGAAAGTTGAGCCGCATCGAGACTCCAGTGCGTGGCAAGGGTTCTGGAGGCGGTTGAGGATCGCGCGGATAGTCGCCTACAGCATGATGCGCATGAGGGAATAAGCTACGGGTGCTTGTCAGACTATAGTTGACGCCGCCCAACAAGGCCATAGGATCTGTCCGCCTTCGGTTCCGGCCGGGCTTATTGAATCTTGCAGGCTCGAACGTCTGCCAGACATACTGTGAGCATTTGTCTGCGTTTGGCAGATCCTGAATCATTTTAGCAATTGTGTTTTTGCGTAGACCAAAGAAATCGGGTCCGACCGGATTGTGGCCATATTCCTGGTTTCGAATAGCAAAGGCGCGTCTATAGTGATGTTGAATTGTACAGATTTGTTTTTTTGTTTTTGTTTTCCATGAGTTTCATGTCGATTAATAACACCAGGAAAGGATGAGAGGAGAAAGAGGATAGCGAAGGGGGGGAGGGCGAGGGGGTGGGAGATTCGGGCGGGCGGGTGACGGAGGTAGAGAGAAAGAGAGGAGGTTTCTTACCTGACAATGATGGTCCACACAGTTGTCGGTGTTGGTCCAGAATAGGTTACAGGACAATCATCTGCAGTGACCTCAAACTAATAGCAACGAGCATCAATGTTAGTTGCGTTCAGAATGGCTAATTTGCGTACGAACGGAAAGGGGTGTGAAGATGTAGAATGTGGGCAAGCTAGAAAGGAGGGCTTGGGGGAGGGGAGGGGAGGGGTTTTATTTACCTTGGGTTCTCTTCCGTTGTCCAAAATGCGGCATGTGTACTGAGTGTCACTTTTAGCATCCACCATGCTTCGATACCATCTAGAAATAGGCACGGAAGTGCTTAGTAGAGCAGCAGGATGCAAGCTTAGTGCGCACTATACAATGGTTGCGGGTGTGTCTACTTACTTGCGCACAGTGTAATTCGCAGGGTAGATGTAGCGTTGATTGTGATATGCAGGGCGGTCATAAACAATAGTGCCAAGATCCACCACAGTCCATGAATCGATCTCGACAGGTAAGGCGTAATTGCCATTCGCGTCACGGTCAACATCATAATATGTGCGTACTGCAGTGCTGACTTGCTGCTGCTGTTGATGTGGTTGTGATGAATGCTGTTGCTGTTTTGGAACTGAAGCATCGGTTGTATTATTTGTGGCGGAGGATGGTGTATTGCTGTTGGACAGAGGCAAGACAGTAGCGGTAGAGGGGTTCTTTTTACGTTTTTTGTTGCTAGGTGTGTAAATGACTGGGATAGATCCCGGTGGATGGACCACGTGATGCGCTGGAGCAGTAATCGTAAGATTATTATTATTATTGCTATCATCCTTGGTAATTAGTGAGCTTGTCGTTGTCGTCGTCCGTGTGAATGCAGATCGGCGTTGTTCTTCAGCCGCCTGGTGCAGGAAATAAGGTCCTATGCCTGCCGATCCGTCGGTGACCCGTCGACGGCGCACCATGCGGTCCTGCTGGTCGTCCAATGGTGGCGTTAATCGTGGGCGCTTAAACTCATTGGGAAAAACTGGCTCTGGTCTGAATAACTGGGTTGTGGGCGGTAACCGGACGGGCGACGATGATGGGTCGCGCTTCTGCTTCATGAACTGGTCGAACTCGGTCTCCTTGCCCTTTTCGGAGGAAGAGCCAAAGGGAGGAGAAGCACGCGATGGCGACCAAACCGATGCAAGCCGTGGCTGAAGCGCCGCATCAATGCCACAGCAGCATTGCGAGGATAGTTGCGGAGGCGAGCGGGGAGCCTTTTTGAAGCATTCAAAGTTCTGAGCTTTGAGTGCCATGTAAAAGTCATCTTTGGCCCATTTTAATGTCTGTTGTGGAAGATGTCGTGTTGTTCGTTCGTCATAGCAGTGGAATAAGGAAAAAGCACGTGAGTGAGCTGAGAAAGAGTGCCCTGCGAGGAAGAAAGAACAATGGGAGATATAGGAGAGACAGGCACTTACAGGTTGTAACTCAATGTGCACTTCACAGCTGTCCTTAGCATTTGAGATCTTGCCATGGATCGTTACATCTCCGCTCTCATCGTGCGGAGGAGCGTCCATGATCCATGAGAGCAGCCCGCGGCCTTCCCAGATGACAGAACTTTTTTTATCAGACAGTGTGCGACATGATTCCTGGAAATTTGCAGTGTAAATCGACAGGTCGTGCTCCTGGCAGATCATATCCGGGCTGAGATGCAAATTACCGGGTTAACCATCATCATCGTCGTCTTTTTTTTTTTTTCTGCTGCAGGAAACCGTGGATCTTACCTGGATGAGCAGATCGCCCATAGACAATCTCGCAGTCGAATGGGCACGTAGGTGCTGGCTAGGTCGACTGTCGTTGGAAACACAGCCATTCGGGTGGTCGATGATCCTCGGAACGAATAATAGACTTTGGCTATGATGGAATAAGAGGAATGATGTCGACGTGAGAAGGTGTGTTATTGTTTTGTGGCTGTCAGTCGAAGCATAAAGAGAAGCGTGTGCGATAGACAATGGAAGCATGTGTACCTTTCAGATGTGTTTTCGGGGGAGACAGCGATAGCCGTTGATTGGAATCCATAGTGGCAGGAAACAGAAGAGTACGAGAAAAGCAAGAAGAAAGAAGAAGAAGAAAAGAAGAAGCGAGCCAAGTGATTTTTTTTAAAATGAGGAAAAATAGGCACAGAGTTAGTAGCAGCAGCAGCAGCAGTAGACCCAATGTGTGTGCGCATATACACACACACACACGCTAGTAAGTGCTGCTATCCTTCTCACCCCACCCAACCCCCCCAAGCGGCTCTGTTGTGGTTACACTTGCATCGTTTTTCCCATTCAGCAACTCTTTCGTCAGAACCCCGAAAAGCTCGGACCGTTAAGGTTTGGTTTTATGGCTCATCACATAAATGCGCTACTTTATACCGTCTAGAATTGGGTTCCATCGCCCAGCTTTCATTTCATTTCGCTCCATGGCTTCCACTCCACTCTAGAAGAAGCACACCCTCTCTCCCCAATGAAAAAAGGTCAAGCGGTTTCGGTCACGGAAAGACACTTTGGCACGAGGTCTTGCAGTTTCGCTTGCTCCACGCATTTCTAATTTCCCTTTTTCTTGTGGTTTGGCCTTGTCCTACCTTTCATTCATATGAAAAGTTCGGGGGGGGGGGGTGAGAAGAGCCCCATTGCTGCTGCTGCTGCTCTTCCCCGTGTTATTAAAACCGCCTGACGTATATATCGGTGAAAGGAAGGGAGAAGAACGGAGGGGGGGAGTACAATCATTGGCCAAGCTGTGCGTTTCGACTGCCATATATGGTAGTTCCCAATGCCTTTTGAACGTAACGCGCAAATGTTGCACAGTCCTATCCAATGAAGTGAAATGCAAAAAAAGATCTGCTGCTCACTCAGTACATGCTCTTCCCCCTCCCCACCCCCCAAATCAAGACCATTTCCTCCGCGCGCGTTGTCTCTCTGTCTCTCTCCGCTCACTTGGAGTCTGTCTCTCCTACTTTGAGAATTACATGCACCAGGGCCACGTTGCCATGGAAGTAAATGAAATGCAGTGCTTTTTGTAACCAAGGGGATAATGAAAGGGAAGGGAGAGGGTCCAATGAGTAGAGAAGGGCACAAGAACCCTGTCTTTACCCCACGCGTTATCATCATCATCATCACCGTCGTCAGCAGCATCAAAGCATGGCTGATAAACTATGAGTCGGGCATATGCGAGCAGAAAAGAAAGCACAAGAAAAATGAAATGAAATGGGACACGACGATCCAATGACAGTAACCGAGCCAAATTGAGAATGGAGGCGGAGGAAACGAGTTCTGGGATCATCATGGAAAGAACTGTCATCTCCCCATAAAGGGTTGCATAAGCTCAAATGTCCGGATTTAGCTAAGCTTTTTCTGCAGCCAATCAAAAACGATCGCTCCCGATCGGTTTTGTCTCGTTTCATGCTCTGCCCTGCTCCTCTTTCTCCTCTCACCCACCCCCCATAAACCTTAATTGCCGCGGCTTTGTGTGCACAGAATAGCAGTTGGTGTGCGTTTTATGTACGTGTTGATCAAGTCTGCTGTCTGCATGTTGATGAACTTTCTAAGGTAAAAGCGGGCGTTTATACAACATGTCAGTCAGTAACCCAAACGCCCAATTCCATCTTGACTCCAAAACACATAAACACAGATTGTACACAGATGTAGCAGATATGCCACCTTTCACGCGCCTCCCCCCCAAACTGCGGTTAGTAAGTAGGTCATGCTACTGCTTTGTTTATCCCCGTTTATCAATGTAAACGTGTAAATAATGCAAGCTGCAAGAATGAGTGTCCTTGCAGCATTGGGATCCCAGTAATTCTTTTTTATAAATGAGGTAAACGTAAGCATCGTAGCACAAGGCAAGACATCATTTTACAACCAACTTCTGACATGTCCTGGAAATGAGGGCACCCGCCGACTTCCACGAGAGAGACAGTCGGGGTGTATCACGGCACCTAGAATTTTAGTTGATAGCAGGTACATGCGGCTATTGATGATGATGATGATTTAATAGACCAAGATGATCAGCAGCATGGTGATGCACAGCCAAATTGGAAGGACGCATCAAATAAAGCTATTTTGCATATACTCATTCTTTCTCTCGCTTTGTTGGTGCCAAACTCATATCCTCGGCTTTATTGCAACTTACTTGACACAATGAAACATATTTATTGTGAATTTAAGGATGCTTTACTGCGGTCCTGGGAACTTTGTTGGCCAGAAAACAGCCAAGAAACAAAAATCATTCGATCGCGATAACAAGCAAGCACTCACAGAAACAGGCTTTTTATTAATATTTTGTACCAAGTTAAAGATCACAGCGCCATTATATAAAGTGCTATATTTCCTTTTCGGCCTAGTGCCTCCACCACACTACTATATAACTCAGTCACGGTTGTAACGGGAACAAAGAGAACAAAATAAGCTTGGAAACTGCTGAATAAAATAAAAAGAGAGATAGAGTTCGGCTTTCACCCATGGGTTGGCAACATCTCTCCTATTCTCCGCCAACAACAATAATATGTCTTTTGGGCGACGATGCATTCGTATTTACCAAATCGGCCCTGTCACGCGCTGTTGGGGGTGTGTAAAAGAGGGGCATGAGATTGGACAGGGTCACATATTACTGTTCTACGCTCACACATGTAATATGTAACACACATATACACATTCGCCGCCGCAGGATACGTCATGCGGTACAAACTTTGGTGTGATACACACATAGCGGCAAGCATTGGGGATCGTCAAAAACAGAAAGAGCCACAATCAACAACAAAAGCAGCAGCAGCAGCAACATCAACAATAACAAAAGAAAACGTTCCGTGATTTCCATCGTTACAAGAAATTCTTTGACCATGGCAACGAAAAAACGATTCTCCTAGCAACCTACAACCTTATCCACTTTTCCTTCTGTAATGCCCAACAAAAAACCGGATAGTCTAATTTTCTTTGCGCCACCCCCGTTCTTTTGAAAGTGTCAAATTAGAGTGGATCCTGGATATCAGTAAAATAAGCAAGAAAGTATAATTAGAAACAGGTAATATGTCACAAAAAAAAAGCCGTAACCTTTTGAACCCGATCGGCATTGAGGTACCTATCAAGAAGGCGCGCACTTGCAGTTTGTCTAGTCCGGCCGCATGTTTAATGTTGTTGCAGGATAATATTACACCCGGGTCAATTCCTGATTTGATCAGCCGAACTCCTCTCTCGCTCTATCTCTCTCTCTCTCATCATGCACTTTTCTTTAAACGCATAGCATGTAAACACAAAGAATCAACAATGGACGCCCATATTTACGTTTTGTTTATGTATACATCCACAACTTCTCTTTTGTGAATCCCAAACTGAGAAGTATGCAGTGAGCAATTAGTAAAATTGTTATATATATATAAAAATAACGAGACAAAAACAGGGTAACTAAATGAATATACATAGAATAATATAAAGAATAATTCCAACAAGTAGACGAGATACTCGGAGAAGGATACAAAGGCGGGGGTGGTCGATTGGGTTATTGGTATGAAAAGCTATTGTTAAAGAAGAGAGCGTTTGTATAGACAATGAAAATGTAGGCGTAAATAGGTAAAATAATAGAACTATAAGCGAAAGAACGGGTTATGTTTTGTACTTGTAATGACGATGATCGATGATCAGGACGATGCTATGAGAATACTTGAGTGAGCGCCACAATTGGAGTCTGCCGGGAAATCTTCTTCAACACCGCTATCTCCACTACTTGTATGATCTGCTGCCAACGACTCCTCCTTTGCGAAATATGGATTGTTGGCAATGACTGCGTCACGGTATACGCGTACCATGGCCTCCATAGCCTCCCACCAGGTATATCTTTTCGCTTTATCGAGTGCAGCACGACTCATACGAAGCCGCATCTCCGGGTTTTCAACGAGCGTTAGCAAATGCTGCTGGTATTTGCTGATTTGCTGATCACGTGGCATATTTCGCCGGATATCCAACAGCGTTCCTGTGCGGCCATGATCCACTAGATCGCGCACGCCCTCTGCGCGCAAGCCGGCGACTGGCAATCCTGACGCCATTGCTTCCAAAACCACTTGACCAAACGTCTCGGTCACTGAAGGGAACGCAAAGATATCAGCCGAGGCATAGGCAGCCGCCAGCTGGATGCCCTGCAAGTAGCCAGTGAACGTGACAGGCGTGTTCGTCTGTGCGCATTCTGACTGGATAGCGTCAAAGGCAGGCCCATGACCGACAATCACCAAATGACAACGCTGATGATTCATTCCCTTGTACGCCTCAATCACCAAATCCAAGTTCTTTTCAAACGACACACGGCCTACATACAGGATCACTGCTTTGCTGTGTGCCTCTGCCTCATCCACCCCCATCCACTGCGCACGCAATGCCTTGGACCGTCTGCTAGGTGAAAACATGCCCATGTCGACGCCACGTGGCCATATCCTCAGATTGTCATCGAATCCTTGATTCGCGAGCATCCGCGACGTCGATTTACTCGGACACACGACATAGTGACAGTACGAGTGGCAAAACTTGTTCCAACGCCACATGAGCGGTGTAAAGAAGCCCCATCCAAAGTGGCCACAGTAAGTTGCAAGGTTGGTGTGGTACGACGAAACCAATGGGGTGTTGGGGAGATAGTAGCGGCACACTGCAAGGCCCGCTGCACCTAACCACACGGGATCGACCAAATGAATCACGTCTGGTTCGAAATCGATCAGCTTTTGCGTAAATGCCGGTCGCCACAGGTTGAGCTTGAGTTCGGGATACGGCAGAAACGGAATGCCAGCTGTGCCCAGCAATGTCGCGCCTGCGTATTCGGTTCGTCCACTCTCGGGTCCTAGCAGCAGGACTTGGTGGCCCGTGTCTTGGAGGTGTTCAAGCAGGCGTGCAAGCGTACGCGTCACACCATCCACCTTGGGTAAAAAGTTCTCGGTAATTATAGCAATGCGCATGGAGAGAACAAAGAAATTATTAGAGTTTTGAAAAAAAGGGAAAAAACGGGAACAAATGTCAATGGGTAGTGACAATGAAGAAAAAAGAGAGAGAGAAAGAGAGACGCTTAACACAACCCCAGAGCTGCAAGCTCATTCAGGGAAAAGGTTTGAAAGTGGAGGGGGGTTGGAAGGTTTGTTGCGTGGTTTGCGTGCCGTGTGTGTTATATGTTGTGTGTCTGCTCGTAGGGTGGTGCGTGCGTAGTATGAGGAGCGAATAAAATTTAGGGGATGGAAGTTGTGATGTTTTGTCTTGCCAAGGCCGGTTTGCTTCGGGACACGTGTCGCCGGCTGCTGGTCGATGGTGATTCATCCTCGGAAGGAACATTTCAAACGTGCTCACCTTGAGGGTGAGACAATACCTGAGACATGAGCATGTGTGGATGCAGGGCAAACATGCATCATTGTTTGTTTCATTGGAACGAGCGTGCAACGTAAAACAGGTAGAAAAAAAAATATAAAGAACCTTTTCCCCCGCTTAAACGCTACAAATGTGTTCTTGCTACTAAATGCACACTTTATATCCAACAATCATCATCAATAGACCAAGGAACGATAAGGTACAAGATTCCGCTTCAGCGAGATCCTTGTGACCTCTTCCCTGCATTAATGCTGTTGCTATTCGACGGTTCTCTATCCTGTGTTACGCATGCCACTTTCGACTGGATGGTTTTGTTCAAAGCCAAATATCACGACCATCGAAACTTGGGTAGCATTCCATCTTACTGGAATACATTGTGTGCGTTCTACAGTAGTACAAATTCACTCTCTTGTCGTAGTACTTGCATCTCTTTTATGCAATTTTTATATGTTGTGTCGCCATGGATCATCCAGAAGCTATTAGCTTGTTCCGACTGCCCGCATTTGATCTACTAATGTAATCACCATCTTCGTCTGATATACGCATAACAGATATCGCTGATCCATCTACGTCTTGGATACATGCGCAGTATGGACACATTAAACGAGACCTATAAGAACGGACTCTTTGTTTTTTTTCATTGATAGCTGACTGTATGTACTGATCTACTGTATCCAGGGGCTATATGAAAAATTTGGACTTGCTGTTGATGCATCAATTACACCACGCTCCTCATTACTAGATGTAAACCTTAGAAAGCAGAATCAGAGAGGAAAATAACGACGCGAAACTACTATTCTTTGTTTCACGAAGAGTTGAGATTTATTTTTAACATCTCTATTCATACCAACGATTGCGGTGGTATTAGATCAAGGAATCTAAATAGCTTATTGATTTGTATTGCGTATATCACAGTGACATACCTATTGCTATAATTGATAATCAACCCATTCCTACCAACAAATCAAACGTATATACAGTAATGTGAGGTCGCAGATTACTGCAAAATAACCATGCCACTAGTCTGAAAACTCTATGTTGTGAATCCACTTAAAAAAAAGATAGCAACTCAAATCAACAATGAAACCCCTCTTATTGTCATCATCCATCAGTTACCCAAGTTATTATCAGATCCACCTAATATTAAAAGCGAGGGAAAAATCACTCATATAAAACGGTATGCTTCATTGTTTAAATGAGATGTAAGCTATATATACAAGTGCGAATAGATGAGGAGGATGTATGGGAGGTAAGGAGATACTGTGCTTTGTGAAATGGTAAAAAGGGAGATGAACTTTTTTTTCTAAACATATGATTAGGGAACTAATTTAAAGGTAGGAAGCGCGACGGCTAGCATCCTCCATTTCTTGAACGGAAATGGTGTGCTTAGAATCGTCGTTGGGGATTTCGTAGACACCACCCAAGATGACGTAGGGACGGTAAGCGAACTGGGAGAGATCCTCCATGGCAGTGACACCAGACAAGACCAAGACGGGGTCGATTTCGGAGCTGATACCAGCAGCAATGTCGGTATCCATACGGTCACCGATGATACACGTCTCAGAACGGCTGAGACCCAAGACACGCTGAGCGTAGCGCATGATCAAGGCAGAAGGCTTGCCACAGAAGAAGGCCTTGGTCTTGGTGATGACTTCAACGCAGGCAGCGAAAGCACCGCACGAAGGGATCTTGTTGCCCTTGGAGTCCAAGTTCTCGACATCGAGGTTAGTGGCAATCAATTTGGCACCTTGGCCGACCAACTGCACTGCCTTGGTCAAGCGCTCGTAGTTGTATGAGGAACCTTCACCCAAGACGACGTAGTCGGGGTTGTGGTCGTTCATGAAGAAGCCCTTTTCGTAGAGAGCGTAGGCGAGACCGGGCTCACCAATGGTGTAGCAGGTGCCACCCTATTATTTGATGGATCAAAGACAACAATGGTGAGATTACAATGAGCACATACTGACACATACATTCTGTAACTATTCGCTTCGATTTACACTATGTTTCACGTTGTTGTTGGAACTAATACATACCTCGGGCATCTGCGAGTGCAAGAACTCAGCGGTAGCCTGACCAGCAGTGAAGAAGTGGTCCTCAGTGACCTCAATGCCGAGACGGCCAAGCTTCTGCTGCAACTCACGGGGAGTGGGGGCCGAGTTGTTGGTCAAGAAGAGGAAACGCTTGTTGTTCTTGTGCAAGAAGTCGACCAATTCCTTTGCGCCAGGCAAAAGCTTGGTACCCTATTTTAAACGTCACAATGTTAGTACACATCTCTGCAAGTTCCCTTACGACACTCCTCCTCAATCATCCAGCATTCGTGGCAATTAGATACTTGCGTGGTAGATGACACCATCCATATCAATGATATAACCCTTCTTTTGACGGATCTGTTCCAAACGCTTGTTGTGGTATGCGGGATCGCGCAAAAGTGCATAATCCTTCTGGACAGAGGGCGAGATTTGGGGCTTGGAAGGAGTGGTGGCGCCGCTGCTGTTGACGACCATACGCTGGGCGAATTCCATGGCAAGATCACGGGATTCGTCGTCAGTGGGAGGGTTGATGACAACGTTTTCAGAGTTAGGCGATGCAGACATGATGATAGTGATGTATAATACGAGAAGTGTAAGGAAGGGAAACAAGACTAAGGGAGGGGGTTTCAAAACACGTCGCCCTTTTATATGTGCGGCGTCATCCGGGATCCAGATCTCCTATCGTCTTCCAGCTTAATTGCCCTACCGTTTCGCTCATGCTCGTGGCCTTTTTGACGGGTCGTCCTTGTTGTTGCTGTGTGCGTGCGGGCCCTTAATTCTCGTGGTTTATCGGCTGCTTGATCAAGGGCCACTGGCCGCCAATGACGTAGAGACGCTTACCCTAAAGCGGGCATCGGACATTTATGCTGTGGCTTTCTATCTAGAATTTATGTTGCCCGTGATTGTTGTCAACCAGGGTTTTATTTCCATGGCAAACTTCAAGTGAACCTTAACAGCGTTTTATCCAAACGTGGCAAAATTTTCTCGATTTTGTGCACTACTGCACAGCCTTTTGTCCTCGCGTTTGCTATGGACTTCTTGCTCACCCATGTAACAGCATGGCTGTTGCTGCCATTGTTCACGGCTTCCTTTTTCTGCTTATCCCCAACCCTCCTTTTGCCCCCCGAAATTTTTTGGGTTCAAAAAGATGGGCTGCAGCGGAGCCCACGGCACAATGTTAATGAGATGATGATATCACGGAGTGTTAAGCCCCTTTATCGCGCCAAATCTAAAGCATAGCAACCAGCCAGCCAGCCAGCCAACACCCGCCCAAGAAAGAGAAAAAAATCGTTCCCCGCTCCCGTCATAGTTCCACCTTTTGGCATGTTGACAGGCCAAAGATCGGGTTCTACAGAGAGGAATGCACGCACACAGACTCTATCAGCCATCCTCATCAGCACATGCGCGCAATGATGTGCAGTAGCCTCTTTTGGTTACCACCCGATTCCGATAATCCCGATAAGATTGCTCTTTCTTCTCTTTTACATGCACTTTGCTCCCAGAGAGCGCAATTTGTCTTTATACATCATGCATTTGTGGACAGTCTCCCAAGGTAAATAAAAGTAACGTTTCTATATACTACACAATCACACACTGCGGGAGGAGCATTATACAGTAGGATCATACTTTTTGAATGCGTCCTTGAAGGCGCTCGTATCGTTCTTCTCCTCATCAGTCGTTTGCTTGCATGTCTTCCAGTCTTCTCGTTCTGGATGTCCGAGAACCTTGGCTGCAATCAATCTAATATCACCAAGAAGAAGAAAAAAAAACACTAAGCATTAACACCGCAACACAACATGCATCACACGCATAAGGAACGTACGCGCGCATCAGGTTACCCAGACAAGCTTTTTGATGTTCGGAATCTTAAGTTTTTCTATCTGGTTTTTTTTTTACCTGCCGAACTGTAGATTGAAGCGCTCTCGAGGCTGAAGAACGTGGACAAGCGACTTGCCGTTCGGAAGCTCCAGCTTGAAGAAATTGACATCAGGGCCAGTCTAACGAGGGAATACGCTCATTTAGATAAACTTTTTTTTTGTCACTCCGAAGAATATGAATTTTCATGAGACAAGAGCACTTACAGGCACTTGATCCGTCAGCTCAAATCCTTCTTGTTTGGCAGCCTGACGGGCAGTAGCCTCAATCGAGTCTGACTTGTCCTTGGGTACCGGTACAATTTGCATATGGGCATGACCCATGAAGGATTGGCGCGATAATTCAAAAACAAGCATGTCCTGGCCATATTCTGCAAACATTGCCCGTAAGGCATTCTTGTATTTTTCGATCTCCCCAGTCAATTGTGCATGTGTTTCTGCTGGAACCTTGTTGAACGTGGTGTAATGCGTCACAGGCACTAAAATGATGTGGCCGCCACCGGGGACGCCGCTCTTGTCTTGAGACGACACAAGAGGCCCCTTTGCAAGGGTCGCATAAAGCTCGCTGCCGATCGAGACAATGAGATGCTTTTCCAGTTTAGGATTGGCCAAGCAGAACCAGCATGATTCCACTGATAGATGGTGTGTTTGTCTGTTAGTGGGGTCATATCCATATATTACATACACATAGCAGATCCCTGATGATTTCCCATCTTACATTTCTCAGCATCTCGTTGTGCCTGTTTTTCCTGCTTGGAAGGACAGTCTTGAATAAAGTGACCGGGTTGATTGCAGATTCGACAAATGTATCCTTCTTTGGGCCGTCGAACTTTGTTGGGACAGTTTTTGATAAAATGACCTGGTTCGTTGCAGATCTTGCATACATAGCCATCGCCTGGTCCTTCTGAGTTGTTGGTTGCTTAAAAGATGTCAGCTTTAAACAAATAGGTAGTAGTACAGCCCAGCACAGTGCGTTTTTCATATAATTACCTTGACGCTTTGGATTTTGCTGACCGCCCCAAAAGAAGCTGCCTGAGTCATCTTCTTCGGGATGTGGACGCTTCTTTCCAGCCGCAATAGCCTCTTTTGTAAATGGACATTCAGTAGTGGTAGGAAACGATGCTGTCAAGGCTTCTGGTGATTTAATTAGAGGTTCCATATTGAAGGCATAAAACCACTATTATACGCGAAAAAATACGTGGAGAATATTAATCACTTAATACGTCATTTTAATTTAACACTTAACACGTATCTCGATTGAATGTCTGGACTTACTCTTTGTTTTGTGTCATTCAGAAAGTTTCCCAAACCAATGAAGCGTGTAACATGGTCCACGGCTCGTTCGTCGGGAGGACCAAAGCCAGTGACATTCTTGTAGGGTTCACGTTCACAAAAGGCCCCTTCAGCCGCGGCGAAATAATAGCGCGGCTTTAATGCAGCCGCAAGCTGCGCCATGGTCACCGATCCATTCGCTGGTGCGGCTTGAATTGCCTTGCTACCATTTTCGATGCCACTTGGCCACAGGTGTGTCATTAGAATATCGACGCCTGCGGGCGCTGTGATGGGCATTTTGGTCATTTTAAGCGCTTGAACGTCTTCGTCTGTAAAGCCGTTGTTGTCTGGAACACCCGAAAGCCAGGCAATCTTTAATCCGTTTGCGGTCGTCAAAGTACCCTTTTTGCCGAGATAGTACAGGTTGTCGCATACTTCGCCATCGTTCGCATCAATTCGTGACTGAGCGGCTTCGGGAATAGGTTGATCGCCAGTCATGAAATAGGTCATGACAGGAACTGTTGTCGTTGATTACAAACGTGAGCGTCGCACGGGAGGGGGGGGTGCGTCAGCTTGGGTTTTTTCCCTATAGTTTCTTCTTGGTAACAAAAAATATAACGTACCGTCGATTTTATTGTTTAACAAATCATTGAGAACTGACGCATCCGTGTCTTGGGCAAAAAAGTTGCCTGTGCATAAATGAACGTCGAAAGGACCGTGTTTTTCGTGAAGCTTCTTTGCTCTGGTGAATAGATCACCAAACTTGCTGTCGGTCGATCCCGTTACTAGTCTATCAAAAGCTCATCGTTTATAAGTTTTCTGGTCTCCCGTCTTTTAATTAAAGTTACTTGCGCTAGCAGCAAATAAAAAATCGTACACTTTTACAGAAGTTGACATTTAAGAAGACCCTATGTAGACAAGCCACTAATGGTTGAAGCATTTGGGACAGTGCGACAGGACGACATGATATCGGGATACGAAACTGGGTTGAACCTCTTGGAGGGCCATTACCAGTGTGCGTAGTATTCGTACTTGCTGTGTCGTTTCTTGAACCACGAAAAAAAAAAGTGTGAATCCGGTCATGTTCTTGTACGGTCTCACAATCAACCCTTCAACCGCCATTAATCAGGCGATCCATGGCAACTTTTCTGGAACTAAACAACAAGAAATCATCACTGCGCGAAATACACGCATCGAACTTCTCAGACCTGATCCCAATACTGGCAAAATTCATACCGTCATTTCACATGAAGTATTCGGTCTTGTACGTAGTCTTGCCCCATTCCGCTTAACGGGTGCCAGCAAAGGTAAATTTAACCAGAAATAAAACAGCAAAACGTGTTGACGCGTACAATCCGAAATAGACACGGCCACTTTATATTTTTTTTATTCTTTTACCAGTGCTAACAAAGATTCGTTTGGCATTATTTTTTTAAAATTATAAAAGATTACGTTGTTGTTGGTTCCGATTCCGGACGCATTGTTATTTTGGAATACAATCCTGCGAAAAATACGTTCGATAAAGTGCATCAGGAAACATATGGCAAGACCGGAAGTCGTCGGATCGTTCCCGGTCAATACTTGGCGACGGATCCCAAGGGCCGTGCAGTCATGATTGGCGCAGTCGAAAAGCAAAAGCTCGTTTATATTCTCAACCGCGATTCGGCTGCACGTCTGACGATCTCCTCCCCACTCGAAGCACACAAGAGCCATGCTTTAATTCACCATATCATTGGATTGGACGTTGGTTTTGAGAACCCCGTGTTTGCTTGTCTGGAAGTGGACTATGCAGAGACGGATCAGGATCCTACAGGAGAGGCAATGAAGAGTATCGAAAAGTTGTTGACGTATTATGAACTGGATCTCGGTTTGAATCACGTAATCCGAAAATGGAGTGAACCTGTTGATTTGCGAGCCAATATGCTTATTCCAGGTAAGGTTATGAAGAAATGAAGGGGATGCCACGGTATAAGGGTTTCTTGATTTGGACGCCAGTAATAACTAACATGCGTATGATAATCAGTTCCTGGTGGCAGTGACGGACCTTCTGGCGTACTCGTCTGTACAGAAAACTTTATCACTTACAAGCATCAAGACATGCCCGAGCACCGTATTCCCATTCCCCGTCGAGCACAACCGCTCGAAGACTCTAGCAGAGGCATCATTATCTGCTCTTACGCTCTACACAAAATGCGCATCAACAAACAGACCCAATTCTTCTTTTTGCTCCAATCCGAAGAAGGTGATTTGTACAAGGTGACGATGGAGCACTCGGAAGGCGAAGTTCAGGGCATGACAATCAAATACTTTGACACGATACCAGTAACAAATGCCCTTTGCATTCTGAAGAGTGGCTTTTTGTTTGCTGCCACTGAGTATGGCAACCAGTAAGTAACTTTTGTATAAATAGACCCTTTGCATTATATCAAAGATATCACACAGCGCAGATGCTAACTTATATAAACTATTCATCCTAGCCATCTTTACTCGTTTGAAAGTCTAGGCGATGATCCCGATGATCCAGAAATCTCATCGGCTGATTATATGGAGGCAGAACAAGAGCAGGAGGAAACGCCGCTTGTATACTTTACGCCACGACCGCTCAAAAATCTGTTACTCGTTGATGAACTCGAATCGCTCGCACCATTGTTGGACACCAAAGTTCTCAACCTTGCGGACGAAGAATCACCACGAATTTATGCTCTGGCTGGCCGCGGTGCACGTTCAACGTTCCGTATTTTGAATCAAGGTCTCGAGGCCGGCGAACTTGCAGTCAGTGAATTGCCCGGTAACCCTAGCAACGTGTGGACAACCAAGCTTCGGGCAGACGACGAATATCATGCGTACATCGTGGTATCTTTTGCCAACGCCACACTCGTTCTGTCCATCGGTGAAACGGTCGAAGAAGTAACGGACACAGGCCTATTGACATCAGCACCTACGCTGGCTATTCAGCAACTTGGCGACGACCAACTCGTCCAGGTGTATCCCCACGGTATCCGTCACATCCTTGCCGATCGTCGTGTCAATGAATGGCGGACACCAGGTGGACAGGCAATTTTGCAAGCAGCTACGAACAATCGACAGATTGCCATTGCACTATCGGGCGGCGAAATCGTGTATTTCGAACTGGATAATATGGGCGCTCTGAATGAGCATCAGGAGCGTAAGCAGATGTCATCCAACATTACATGTCTGACCATTGGTGATGTACCAGAAGGACGACAGCGATCTCGGCACTTGGCTGTCGGTTGTGATGATCAGACCGTACGTATCCTCAGCCTCGATCCTGATAGCTGCTTGGAGAGCATTTCCATGCAGGCTATGCAAGGTGTCCCTTCGAGTTTATGCATCATTGAAATGTTGGACACAGGTGTCGAACGAGGCCATGGCACTCAGTATCTCAACATTGGTCTTTCAAATGGGGTGTTACTTCGTACGATTCTTGACACCATCACTGGACAGCTTTCAGACACTCGCACTCGCTTCATCGGCGCCCGCAGCGTCCGCTTACACAGAATCAATGTTGAAGGACGACCCGCTGTGCTTGCCCTCTCCACAAAGCCTTGGATCACCTATACATTCCAAGGCCGTCTTCATCTGACCCCGCTCAGCTACGAAATGCTTGAATCTGGTACTCCATTTGTCAGCGAACAGTGTCCTGAAGGTGTCGTCGCTGTCGCCGGCAACACGCTGCGTATTTTCACCATTGAAAAACTCGGCGAAATCTTTAATCAAGTCGCTATTCCATTGAAATACACGCCACGCAAGTTTGTGCTTCACCCAGCTACCAAGACGTTTGTAGTTATTGAATCCGATCACGCTACGTTCTCGCCTGAAGAAAAGCGTAAAGAACTATTGGAAAAGGAAAAGGAAGGCATTGAGATTGATGAGGATATGACCAACTTGGATCCTCAGCAGTTTGGCCATGTGCGTAGTAAACCAGGGCGTTGGGCTAGCTGTATCCGTTTGCTGGAGCCGTTCCAGGGCGAAACGTTGCAGGAGATTGAGTTGGAGGATAATGAGGCTGCGTTTAGTGTGGCTGTGATCCAGTTCAGAAGCAATCCACATATGACCGAGGTGGAGGAACAGTTTGCGGTGGTGGGTACAGCTAAGGATGTGACTCTTGCCCCACGCGGATGCTCGACAGGCTACCTGCGATTGTACAAGTTTGTTCGTAACGATGAAGGCAAGGTGCAGATGGAACTCGTACACAAGACTGAGGTCGACGAAGTTCCCACAGCTCTGATCGGTTTCCAAGGACGGTTACTGGCTGGTATCGGTAAAGCTTTGCGTATCTATGATATCGGTCGGAAGAAGATGTTGCGCAAATGCGAAAACAAGGTAATTATCATCGACGGGGTGAATGACGTTATTATCTACGATTGATTATAAGCTAACATGGCGTATTTGTTCTGAACGGAAATAACAGAGCATTCCTAATGCAGTGGTTACGATGCACACCCAAGGCGACCGTATCGTTGCCACGGATATTCAGGAATCAGTTCATTACTTTGTGTACAAGCATGCAGACAACCGACTGATAGTGTTTGCAGACGACACGACACCTCGCTGGACGACGGCGTCGGCCATGATTGATTACGATACTGTGGTTGGAGGTGACAAGTTTGGTAACTTTTTTGTGAACCGTCTTCCAACCTCAATCAGTCACGATGTCGACGAGGATACAACCGGCAACCGCATTTTGCACGAAAAGGGCGTCTTGCATGGTGCACCCAACAAGGTCGAAAATCTAAGCCAATACTTTGTGGGTGACATTGTCACATCTGTACACCGAACAACATTACTATCCGGTGGCCGAGAGGTATTACTGACGTCCACACTATTGGGGTCGATCGGGATCTTTGTACCGTTTGTATCGCGTGAAGATGTGGACTTCTTCCAGATGTTGGAGATGCACATGCGTGCTGAAGCACCACCACTTGCCGGACGTGACCACTTGAGCTACCGCAGCTTTTACATACCCGTCAAATCGGTTATTGATGGTGATTTGTGTGAACAGTACAACTCATTGCCGGCAGAGAAGAGGCGCCTTATTGCCGATGAACTTGATCGAACGGTTGCTGAGGTACAAAAGAAGATTGAGGATATCCGTGTGCGATCCGGATTCTAAAACTGAGGCTCCTAGCATCCAACCTTCACCCCTTCATCTCCCACACACTCAATTTTCTCTATTATATTATTACTGCTTGTTTTCCCTTCAACTTTTTTTTTACTACCGCACACACACATACACCTTCTTTTTTTCTAGAAAATCCAGAAAAGAAAATGTCCAAAATTCATGTATATATGCGAAAACAGAAGAAAATGCATGCTTGTTATTTGAATGCAACAAACGATGATGATGATGAATATGATACTACTCGCTGTTGAAAGTACTAGCAACGATAAAAATCAATCAATATCCATTGCCGAACCGTCTTGCACACCTTCACCCTCATCGTGACTTTCTGCTGCCGTTGAATGGCGAGAGTTTACCTGTAAACTCTTCATGAATCCATCTGTCAAACATAAAGAAAGTAAGAAAATTCATGCAAAAACAAACCTCCGCTTCTTCGGATACCGTGGCAGGTCGCCATGACAATGGACTGTACGTTACCAAATCGCGCGCTTCTGGGCAACTTTTTTTTTACCATAGAAACTCATATTAAGCAAAAAGGAAATGTAGGGCTGCCTAGAAAACACAAAAAGGACCTTTACCCTGACGATGGTCGTAGTAAAAACTCGGGTATTCTCAGCTTTGATTCACCAGGTCGTTGTTCAAACGGAAGCATCGTCCCATACACGTGCGTTTGTACCAAGTTTGTCTTTGTTTCGTCTTTCCTTGAGTCTATGGAAGGCATTGCTATAGACATTGGAGCGTCGCCCGATTGCTGTTGCTGTTGCTGCTGGTACTGATGTGAAAAGGGTGTTGAAGGTGGATTGCTGTTCAAAGACATGGCACCCATCTTTTCTGCGAATTGTTCAGAAATGTACTTTTTTCTTGCTTGGTCTGTTTCCAGTAAACCATATTCTGTAGGGGAATGGACTCGTTTGTAGGGATTCATAATCTATTTTGATAAAAGAGAGAAGTATACGAGGTAATTTAACCGAGCTCGATCTTGGCTGGTTTTTGAAATTCGCGTTGCCATGGCAACTTAACTTTATTGCTTATATGATACGCAGCCATCATAGGCGAGCTATGATAGGTTTTACAAAGCGCGTTTCATTGGGCAATGCCCTTCTTATTCAAGTATACGCCAAGCACAGTATGCGTCTCTTTTGATATGTGTATGACATTCTATGTTTTATATATCTTTTCCCATCACCAGAGCTTTGAATCTTCAGTTTAGCTACTATGTATCACTGACCGAAAGACGTATTTGTTTCAGCGCTTTTGTTGGTCTCTTGATATACAACCAAACTTAAAAGAATGAAAAAGAAGGCGGCTATCATACTCAGACGACTTGTATGGTCAAGAAAAACAATCATCAATGGCCACATCCTTGTGCTCCTGATTCTTGTGCGCCGCACACAAGAAAAATAGTCCAGTTCACAAATATGCAACAGTTTAAGAATCAGTGAAGCTCATGCACAAATATTACTGAGCCAGATATAATATTCTCTTAGCATCGACCAAAGTCGATGCCGTAGTATACAAATATGATAAAGGGACGAATTCTATTAGAATACATACACTGGTGATTGACTCTTATACATTGTCACTTGCTACTTGTTGGTTTTAAGCTTGTTCATATTTCTTCAATGCAGGTCCCAGCAAGGACTTGTAATATACCAGCGCATCTTTCTCATACTGCTCTGCTAGCTGATCATATGCGGGATTTGATTGCTCGGCTAATCATTGAATCATAACAATGTCTGTAAATCAAGAAGGCGATCACTATTCTCCTTATTCAATATAACAAGACGACGCTAGACTTACGAAAAGGTTGAATGGGTTCCTGAACACGTAAGATGTTCGGCGGTAGAGTCAATAAAGTTTCAGCTAAAAGTGAAGATATCATATTCATTTTAGTTAATAAAGTTTGCGCTAACGTAGTAGAAAAAAACTCCCTTCTAACGCCTCCAAAACTGCCTCTACTGCTTGCTTGATGGTGAGCGTAAAATGTACTTACTATTACGACTTTCATCTTCCATCAGAGACAGAACACCGCTCACGACTGTATCAATCTTGACAGTAGGTGATTGCTGGACGAATGCAGGGTATGGATCAACAACGACTTCTCCCTTCTTCGTGATTTTGTGTCTCATGTCAGTTTCTGTGCATAATTAAATATCGTATTTGTTAATGAGTGTCGATGCTTGAAGGAACCCGCTTCAGCTCTTAGCATTCTCCTAGTCTTTTTCCATTAATCTAGTTGAAGCACCCGTCATTATATATGATGATATACACTACAAACATACCAACCCAATGAGGACAGACTATGCAAGTAAAGGATAATTGTACGTATTGAGTGTTACAGTTTTATCCATCGTCGAAAAGAGTGAAGTAATTCTTTAAGCGTACCTGCATTCACCCGCACATTGCAGATATCCTTGAGCATGCCAAGACTACGTGTCCAGCCAACGACAGCATGCTTGGTAGCATTGTAAATCGATTGTGCACTATATTCGTTCCAGTTTTCTTAGTTTATCCCGACGCATGTGAGTAGAAACTAAGTACATGGACTATTTTCATGAGCTTACAAGGGTCCAAGGAAGCCAGCACAGCTTGCAGTGACTGTAATCACTCCTCCGCCTCGTTTAGCCATAGCAAGCATAGCCACACGCGTGCATTTAACTACACCGCTGATGTTAACTTCAGGCAACAGTTTCTCTGCCTCATCTATCGTCATCATTATCATTATACATGTTAGAAGAGATATATCATTTCAATTCTGTTAATCAACAGTAATAAGGAGTTAGGGCTACTATAACCATACCATCCAACGGCGAAAACATATAATCAGGCTTGTTTATAACGCCTGCATTGAGGAAAGCAATCTATGAACAGTGGATTGTTGTTTATATTTGTGGAGAGATAAGAAAGGAAAAGGAGACAGAGAAAGAGGAATAGGACTTACATCCACTCCACCAAACTCGGATTCAGCAAATTTGAATAAGGCAAGCACATCCTTGTAGACGGTGACATCCGTGTGGATATAAGCTGCGGCCTTGACACCAGCAGCACGTGTATTCAATTCGTTCACAGTTTCCTGGCCCACTTGATCCAAAACATCGCCAATTACAACCTTACAGCCACGCGAGACCAATGCTTCCGCGACAGCGCGGCCAATTCCGCGAGAGCCACCTGTTATGACGGCCACTTTGCCTGAAAAATAATTGTCGCTTACGGTCATTCTGATAATAGCTTCAATAAAACTTTTGTGTAACAGTTATTGCTGTTGTTGTCGTCGTATGTGATTAATCAACAATGATACTACAATGATAGTATGTTGATAGTGAAAAAGAAATGGAAATCAAACATTGAAGGAGAGCCCGAACACATTTTGTCTTTTATACTACAGCGGTAACTCATGTGGACAGCAGGTTTACTGTAGATTATTAAACAAGCTATATCCGCTGATGATATGTGTATGCTCGTGTGAAAACAACATTGTATGGGAAACAGTAGCTCCAAATTTTCACAATATATAATAATACATACTACATCTCGGATCTCTCGCTTAAGCCCGAAACGCGTCCTGCGACTTTTACTCTCGTAGAAAAAAAAAACTCCTAAAATTAAACTTTTTGATCTACCCGGTGGGTGTGTATGTAGCACGAATGAACGTGAATGGTCAAGAATTAAATAGCTGTCTTACTATGCGTCAATGTTTTCTGTATTGTAATTGTTTGTTCGCACACATACCTACATTATCAGAGACACATCATCTCGTTTGCTTGCTATAAAATGAAAAAAAGTCACGCTTTCATACAAACACTGCTATCGTAAAAAACTAAAATAGATGCATCTCGCTGCTGCATCCGTGCACATTCTTAATAGACGCACGTACCATGCCTCCCTTTGGTACCGTTCTTGACTTCTAAACACACATAGATTGCGAGTGATAATATGTAATTTCGTACTTCTCTACAGTGTTCAATCAGGGTATCTCCTCCTCACAGCCTTTATCAACATAATGCGAGCCCCTCTAAACCAAGCGATATACAATCCTTAGCCATAATTGGTAATATATAGAAGAGGCATCAGTACTACTAGTATTGGTAGTAGTAACTGTAAAAAGTCTTTTAGCAGATGCGAGCACTGCATATCGGATAGCTATATTTGTCGCATGCTACAAAGCTCGCGGCATTAATGCAGAAAAGAAAGAAAGCAAACAGAGAAAGAAGGGATGGAATGCAAGTCTCTGTATGAGGCAAATATGAAAAATATTTCCACTTCATCGTCCTCCCCCCCCCCAACCCTCTCACCCTTACGGCCCTGTGAAAGAGGAAGAATGAAGGGAGAAGCTTTCTCTCTTTCCTTCCAATCTTTCCTTCTTGGTCTTTAATTTTTGAACAAAATCGTTGAGACATAAAAAGAAACATCCTCTACAAAAAAGACAAGCCTTTCCTTTCGTTCAATCACGATTGCCTCTCTATTTTTCGTCCTTGGAACATGCAAATTGCCGCACTAGGAGTACTGCTGCTGCTGTATGTTGCCACCGTGGTACATGCACTCCACCCTATCGTAATCAAAGGCAACAAGCTCTTTGATTCTGTCACCAAGAATCAGTTCTTCATCAAAGGGTAAAGGATCGTCAATCCCAACGTCGAGATAGTTGGACACTTTTTCAGATGGCGAAGGATGGTGTTACACATACAACAAGTCTACATAATGCAATATTAATACTCACGCATGCATTGCGATTGAAATGTTTAGTGTGGCGTACCAGCCGAGAGACGGCCATGTAGTAAGGAAGGACAATTTCATTGCGGATCCTTTGGCCGACGCCTCTGCATGTGCTCGAGACGCATCACTTATGCAAAAGCTGGGGATGAACGTGGTCCGTGTGTACGAAGTTGACCCTTCGAAAGACCACGACCAGTGCATGAAATCCTTTGCAGATGCAGGCATCTACCTGTTGCTCGATATTGCCACGCCAAAGTTCTCCATCAACCGCAAGTCGCCAGAGTATGACACGCGCCTGTACGAAGCCTATCGTAAGACGGTCGATGCCTTTTCCAAGTACGACAACATGCTTGCCTTTATTGCTGGCAACGAAGTGACCAACGACAAGACAAACACCCAGGCGTCGGCTTACGTCAAGGCCGCCATTCGCGACATGAAGAAATACATAAAGAGCACCAAGAAGCGCTACATTCCCATAGGTTACGCCAGCAATGACGATGAGTTCATTCGCGATGCCATCAAGGATTACTTTGTGTGTGGCGAAGAAGACGAGCAGGCTGACTTTTTCGGTGTCAACATGTACGAGTGGTGTGGCGACTCGTCCTATGAGAAATCGGGCTACAAGGATCGCACCAAGGAATTCGAAAGCTACCACCGACCCGTGTTCTTGTCAGAATACGGCTGCAATCTGGTCACGCCACGCGAGTTCAGTGACGTAGAGGTGCTCTACGGCTCACAGATGACGGATGTGTGGTCGGGCGGCGTCGTGTACGAATGGACCCAGGAGAACAACAACTATGGCTTGGTCAAGATCGCGAATGGCAAGGCCGAGCTGATGCAGGACTACACCAACTTGCAAAAGGCGCTCGCCAAGGCCAGTCCCAAGGGCGTCAACATGGATGCATACAATGATCAGCGTCAGGCCCCCCAATGCCCGGAGCACACACAGAACTGGAAAGCAGCAACAACACTGCCACCAACGCCTTCAAGTGGTGCGTGCAGCTGCATGCGTGACACGTTGTCGTGCACAGCGTCCGACCAGGTCAGCAACACGGTGACTTCTGGGGGTGGTCATAGCAACAGCTCGGTTCTCGGCGATCAGATCGACGTGCTTTGTGGTATGGTGACTTGTGATGATATCAGCGGTGATGGCGAAAAGGGCCATTATGGCGCCTTCTCGTTCTGCTCTGGCACTGAAAAGCTGAGCTGGCTCTACAACTTGTACATGGAAAAGAACAAGGGCGGCCGGTGCGAATTCAATGGCAATGCCGAGGTCACTACACCCAAGCGCAAGGACGTTAAGACGTGTGCGGACATCCAGGCCAATGTGGACTCGACGAACGACGGCAGCTCGGGCGACAGCAAGAGTGCAGCAGTTTCGTGGTTGCAGCCATCCTCCTTCATTTCTTGGGGACTCCTAATGACGGGTGTAATGGTACTGACAGGCAGATAAGTAGTGTTATAGAAAGACTGGGGCGTGTATGTGCGCCCTAAACCCTAGCACAACAACATCCTGTTCATTATTATTGTTATTATCAAGCTTACATATCATCAGCACAATCATTATCAGTATCCACTTAATCCCTTACATTTGGCACCTCCTTGCATATCATCTCACCTGTCTTTCCCTTTTGTTTGTCACCATCGGGACAGCACATTCATATCAAGCAATATTCCATCCAATAAAGCTACATCGATGAACTTATGTAATAAATCACCATGCCCTGCATGTAGTAAGAAGCGAGAGAATGGGGGGGGGGGAGGTGGAGGGGGAGGGGAGGGAGAGGGAAGGAGTTGTATATGTGGATGAATAGTTAGTTTATGCACACGTTCCAACAAAGATGGTCTGATATGTACAAATGCTGCAGGTGCTGCTATAGCAACAGAGCACAAAGAATGAAGAGTCTATCTCTAGGTAAGGCAATATTCTCGTTGTCAAGTGCGCTTGACACAGATTTCAATATAACAGGTGCGTAGTTGCCAGGTTACTTTGCTTTAGTTTGCTACAATACTACATACAGCCTTCCTCTTTTCTATTATAATTACTCACTACTAAGTATTCTTATTGTTATTATTCTTTTTCGATCCCTCTTTTTCTTCTTCTTCTTCATTTCTCTCCTTCCTCTTCTGTCTTCTTTCCCGCCCATTGACACCTACTATTTTTTTTGTCGACGTCTGGGGATTATTTGATCCCTTCACGCCCGTCTTGGACCTTCCTTTCTCTCTTTTCTCTCTCTCTCTCCTTCTCTGTCCTTTCTTTATCTTCTTGCCCTTCTACTTTTTGTATCCATCGCGCTTTCTTATATTCCAAAGGCCATATTACCAAAACTCGTGCTCTTTTCCTCTTTCGTCTCAAAAAAACAGAAAAAGAAGAGCCCTAGGCCATCATGGTCGAGGATGTCAAACCAATGGAGCCATTCACGCTATATCGCCGTCAACCACAAGGCCGTCGATCGAACACGCGACACATCAAAATGGGTCCCTATTTGCTCTTGCAAACACTGGGTGAAGGCGAGTTTGGAAAAGTCAAGCTCGGTATCCATACGGAAACCGGTCAAGAGGTAATAAAGTTACTTTCTTTCTTCCTTTTTTTTTTTGCTTTTTAAAATCAGCTCATGGGTTAACATGTATGCTTGGCTGGGTTATTGGGGGGCTACGTACATGCATAGTTTGCGATCAAATTGATTCGAAAGGAAACGGTTGGATATTCTGCATCACGCCTCAACAAGGTGGAACGCGAAATTCACGCACTGCGGACACTCAAACACCCGTACATCGTCAAGCTGTTCAATGTGATCGAAACAGAGAAATACATCGCCATCATCCTGGAGTATGCATCAGGCGGTGAGCTGTTTGAGTACATTCTAGCACATCGGTGCCTCAAGGAGAAGGATGCTCGGCGCCTCTTTGCTCAGTTGATCAGTAGCGTCCAATATATGCACCGCAGAAAGATAGTTCATCGCGATCTGAAGCTGGTAAAGATCCTTGCATATGTGTCGCTCTCTTGCACCCACGCCTCCTCACTTGCTCTTTTCCCTTCATTCCTTGCGCACATCCGTCCCATTTACAGTAGCATGCTTGTATATCACCATCGAAAGGGCTACTAATTCCTGCCGTGTATCGTACTTGCTTAGGAGAACCTGTTGTTGGATAGGAATCGGAATATCGTCGTTACAGATTTCGGGTTTGCAAACAATAAGCAAGACGATCTGATGGCCACATCATGCGGGTCGCCCTGTTATGCAGCCCCCGAACTGGTTGTGAACGAGGGCCAGTATGCGGGCTCGGCTGTCGACATTTGGTCCTGTGGGGTGATTCTTTACGCTATGCTCTGCGGCTACTTGCCCTTTGACGATGATCCATGCAATCCAGATGGCAACAACATCAACCAGCTCTACCGATACATTCTGTCAACCCCACCCTCGTTCCCCAAACATGTCAGTAAGGATGCCCAGGACCTGTTGCGCCAAATCCTTGTTGCCGACCCTCAGAAACGCTACACGCTTGACGATATCCAGCACCATCCTTGGCTGAAGCCCCACAGCTCCTTGTTTGACAAATCGGATGATGTCCTTGAGGCCGAAGCAGCTATCATGGCCGAACACTCGTTCATGCCCAATTATCGCAAAGTCGTGTGGTCGAACAATAACAGCAACGATATCGATGGTAGTAACAAGGAAGCGATACCGTCGAACGACGACGACGGCTTTGACATAGAACAAGGAAAGTTTACGTCAACGCAAAGAGAGGATGTGCCCTTCAACGTTGTGCAACAACCGCGTCCAGTTACAGTGCACGGCGCGATGCGTCGATTCAACCTGAACCGTGGCCATCACACCATTAGCGACCGATCGCGAAAAGCACGCACGGCCATTGAGGAAAAGGGACAGACGGTGCATCTAAAGTCTTCGCCCCCACCTCGTCGCGAGCGTTTGTTGAGTTTCTTTACTGGCAAGTCGGACGCCAATCAGCAACAACACCAACAAGAGCAACTCCAACAACAGCAGCAACAGGAGGCTTCTGCAGCAACAGACGAAAATCTCCCTGTGTCTAAGCTTAAATCGAAATTCATTGCCAGCCTGCTTGTGCGGCGTAAAGACGAGGCTGCTCTTGGCCAAGAGGCTTTGGATGGCAGTCCAGTCAAAAATTGTAGCAGTATCAGCAGTATCAGTGCAACAATGGGCACCCAGCAACAGTATCATGACCAACAGCAGCAAGAACCATCGTCATCACAGCAGCGACGGAAGCAGCAGGTGGAACCGGGCAGTCCGCAAATCGAAGATGAAGCTGTCGTTCTCCACCGTCAGGAATCGCTGCATGCGCTTACACGTGCAAGAACGCGCGGACAGCGCCAACGATACCATAGCACTATAGGCGGACAAAGTGGCAGACGTGCCATTGCTGCAGTCCGTAACAGCATTTACCGGAAAAATACAACTACAGCAGCCCATAGTAAACCTACAGCCCCTGACGGTAACGACAACAATTTGGTAAGGCCGAGTAAGCGGCACTCATTGGATGCTGCAGCGTTGATTGCAAGTCGATCAGCAGCGCCTGAAAGCAGCGCAAGGGACCCACGTCAACCACAGCTGCAACTGCCACAGAAACAGCAGCAGCAGCAGTCTCAAGAACCAGCCGCTACAGAACTAATGCCACAGCGGCAAAAAAGCGTAAGCCGAAAAATGATGGCATGGATAAGGCGGAAATCGCAAGGTACGGCAGTGTTTATTTGTCAATTAAGAGAAATGAAATGTATTATTTTTTTAAGTTTTGCTCACAGTAGCGTACTATGCAGGTCATAAGCAACAACAACAACAACAACAGCAGCCGTTGTTCTCGACTTCAATAGAACAGCAACAACAACAGCTGGACCAACCGCAGCAGCATCAGCATCAGCAGCAGCAGCAGCAGCAGCAGCAGCAGCAGCCATCACCTCCAGCATCGGATGGTCAACAGCACCAAGAAGTTGTAGCAGCAGCAGCACCAAAAGCCAGTGCAACGTCAATCACAACGCCACCACCAGTCTGTCCACCACAAGCTTCATTCCAACACACTTCACACCACACCATGCCTGGTTTAAATTCGACTGCAGGCGGTGAGGAGGGTCGTGAGCGTAGCGATGATATGCTCCATATACGGGTCCACCATGGCGCAGTAGATCGTGCAGCGCTAACATCTCGTGCACCGGTTGAAATTATCAGCGAAGTGCGTCTAATTCTCCACGCATTGGGTATCGATTGTAAGCCAGACGGTGAATACAAGTTGAAATGTTCACGTCGTGCAGCCAAAACATTCAACAACAACAAGGACAAGGCCAATTCCATTGATAACGATGTCACTACAGCGACACGGCCACTGCAATCTCAGCAGAAGGACGATCAGGAAGAAGAAGAAGAACAGCAGCCCAATGACAACAACGACACCGACTCCAAATCTCAAACCACCTCCTTATTCCCCAACCCTGGCCGTTTATCTGCCACATCCTCTTTTGACGCAACAGCAGATCATGAAGAAAAAAGAAGATCCGCATCCTTGCTATCCATCTCGACCGATACAGGCATGAGCGGCTCCCGTCGATCCTCCTCCCAGTTCCATAGCTACCAGCAACAGCATCCCATCTACGGCGATCCATCGATCGATTCAGGCGAAGAGATCCGCTTCATGGTCGAGATCTGCCGGTTCTGTAACCTGCCTGGCTTGTTCATTGCCGATGTACGTCGGCTGCGTGGCAATGTCTGGGCGTACAAGTTCCTGTATCACAAGCTGATTGATCTCTTGGGCCTTGACAAAGGTGGCTACTATAATACCCGCGCTCACAATGCCGTTGACACGGTTGTGCACAAGTCTCCATTCTTCCGTCAGCCAGCACCACAAGCATCGACAACAACGCCAATAGCAGCAACAGCAACACTCCAGTCACCAGCACACCAGCATCAGCAACACCAGGAAAATTCCATCATTAGAGACAGTGCCATAGGCTCCTGCACTTCCCCATAAAACCTTGTTCCATCTTCCATATTATATCTGCATACTATGTGATTAATGTATCCCCTCTTGCCTTCCTCCATCTTGTCTGTCTCTATCTCCGTAATCTTGTTTCCACACCTGCCCCCTTATCTTCCTATTCTTCTTTCAATTCAGTGCGTAGCTATAATAAAGTACAATAAAATGCTCCATCACCACAAGCAGCAGCAACAGTAGCAACAAACGACAGTAGCAAGAGCGAGCGAGAGGAACCCCCCCCCCTCCCCTGTTTCTCGAGTGTTTGTGTTTGAGCAGCCTTTTCATGCAAATCACGTTGCATGGCTGCCTGGTGCAGAAAACAATTTCTTTCTTTCTTTCTTTCTTTTTCACCCCTGACAGATACTGTAACTCTTTTTCCTCTATTTCAGTGCCAATATCAACAGAATTTCTCTGACGTCAATGTTATAATTCGCAGATGTAAACTGTATCACCCATTTTGCAAGCACATACGTCCGGTGTATTTTAGAGATATGACGCAAGATAAAAAATTTTGCTTCGCACACAACATCACTCTACCGTCATCATCCATCGTGCTCACGATGTATTTTCATATTGTATAGTGAGCGAATCGTCCTTCTCTCTTCAATCCATCTTGCACAACTTATCATCCATGACTGTTTATCTGTCACTCACTGGGTACCACTTTCTTTTTTCTTCTGCAGTTTCTCCACTATTACATAACGTACTCGAAATTATGAAAAAAGGCTGTTTACTGCCCGTTTCTAACGTTTGATCACAATGCATCACAATAAGCACAATAGTTATACAACGGTATCTCGCTCGGCTTCTACCATTGTCTTTTTTTCTGTTTTCCAGGGCCCCCATTCCCATCCAAGCATCTACTTTTCTTCTCAATAATCTGTGACAAAACGACCATGACAATTCGACGACGTCGTCGTTACTTTCATTCACTATTCCGATCGGTTCCTGTCGACGAAGAAGTACTCGAAATATACCGCTGTGCGCTCCACAAGGACATTCTTATCCAGGGCCATCTCTATGTTTCGGAACACCATGCCTGCTTCAAGGCAAACATCTTTGGATGGGTCACTACGGTATGTGCCCTTTTTTTTGTCAGTTTCTAGATAATTTAACTAACAAGCAACTAGAGCAGATTATTCTACCCTTTGCAGATATAGCAGCTATTGAGAAACGAAAGACCGCGAAATGGATTCCAAATGCCATTGAAATCCGTCAGCGAAGCAATCAAAAACAACACGTGTTTGCATCGTTTATGTCTCGCGACCAAGCCTATCAATTAATGACGGAATTGTGGTGGAAGCACAACGACGATAGCCGACAAAGGCAGCAGAAGCAACAGCACGATGTCCATGGCTGTAATAAAGAACTGTCAAGACAGGAACGACTCCACTTGCCAGCATCCAACGACAAAACAGTACAGCAGCGGCAGCAGACTGCCGGAGAAAGAAGGAATATGCAGCAGCAACAGCAAGACTGCTATGGATGGATACTGCTGATCCTGGTAATTGTGTTGCTTTTAAGCAACCTATCCATCGCCTACCAGGTCAACAACATATGTTATCACCTGATGCAATTCTAGACAAGACCACACATATCTCGTCCAACAACATGTTAATAACAATAAACAAAATGTACAAAACTTTATTTTTTCTTTCTAAATATAACAAGTGGCTATGTATATATAAAATGGAGGTTTCAACAAACGGAATTATTCTATGGTACATGGGATTGTTGATGTTGTTCTTGCATGAAATCCAAAGATGATAGCATTGGCAACGATGCGCTCGACCAGTGATCGAGAAGGGGTGTCTGCTGTTGTAGACGAGGACTGCCGATATTGTTATAAATCGTTTCCACAATGGTACGGACAGGATGACGATGCTGGATAGGCGAATTCTCCATGATAGCCGCTATACGTTCCATACGTGCCTTCATACCGGGAGTATCTTCATCACCCTCTTCAATCAACTGGGTATACAGCCGGGTAGTCACCATGACGGGTTCCAGAGCGAAATGGCACCAAGCCTCTTTTGGTAAAGATGTGCTCCAGCACTCGACAAGCTCGACAATCTTGTCTGCCGAAGAACGACTGACCTGGCGTGCAAGCACGTTCATGGCTGCCGCAGGCGATGCGGTGGACAGGAACAGACTGTAGAGCTGCATCATGGTGTAGTGGTGTTCGATGTTCAGCTTGAGACAACCGAGATCGCGCATCCAAGTAGCCTGGTTAATCTGTTTCCAATTCGGGTTATGCGGGTCATATCGGAAATGAGGTTCCAGCGCGTCATACCAGTCCTTGACCTGTTTGTCTAGCTCCGTAATCATCTGGAGCGAGATGGGCTGCTTTTCCTTGGCCGCTGTCGTCAGGGCCATCAGGCGTCGATAGATGCGGATGACACGGAACCGCTGGCTCATGAACTCTACTCGCCAGCGAATAGGGCCGATTTCATGGTTGAGCGACGCAGGGAATCCCAAAGACGCGTGGCCGTCGTCCGGGAGTGACAGCGGCTTGCCAACATTGAGCGTGCACAGAGTCTCTAAAAAGTACGCCAGCCAAAAGAACCGCCGATTCCGCTCCTTTTCAATAGGCGTCGTTGTACTTGCATCCTGGTGCATTTTGAGATCCAGACACATCCGAATCGCCAAGCCCAAGTACATGTACGCTTCAGACTCGGCCTGTTTCCGCTGTGTGCCCGTCTTGCCAATCACATAGTTGTGCATCACCAGCAGCGCGTGCACCGTGTCAATGTTGCTTGTTGTAAACCGCTCTTTCAATAGGTCTTTGGCCTTGTTGAAGAACGGCTCGCCTACTAAATTGGGGTCCTGCCCGGGAAATAGGCCGTGGTAGATGGCGCCATGGCGTGCAGACCAAGCAAAGATTATGTTGGTTACCAGTGGGTCCAGATCGCCGCGGAAATAGCGATGGGATAACGTGTTATCGTGCCAGGGCTCGTTGAGACAGATAAAGCACTCCTGGTACACGCCAATCAGTCGATCAAGGGTCAGCTTAGGCACATTATGTTGCGTGCCATCCTCGTAATTCAACAACAAAGGATGGTGGTTGGAAAGCGTATCGTGGTGGTGGTGGTGTTGATCGTGCTGATGCGAGTGAAGGTCGTGCTGATGAGAAGAGGGAGAAGAATGACGATGGTGGTGGTGGTGACGATGATGATGATGAGAGTGGATATGAATATGCTGGTTGTTGTTGCTGTCAGGATAGTGGTCGTCGTTATTATCCAAATGGGATTCCCAGGTGCTGTAAAGCGGGAAAGTTTTGTATTCCGACTTCCACAGTTTCGCCTCGACGACAATGAATTCGTCACACAAGGAAGAAGACGGCGTTGATGGGATACCAGAGTTTGCGCTGAACATGTGGTACAAGTCATGCATGGAGATGATGTTGGTGTCGATACGAAGGCCTTGAGGTGTGAGCGAGAGTGCCCATCGCTGCTGCTGCTGGTGGTGCCCGTTGCTGGTGGTGGTGGTGGTGATGCTATTGCTGCTACCCCGCAATTCTGCTTGTCTTTCCTTGTCCCGCATCGAATTCAGATCCGATTCAAGGGATCGGACCTTTCTCTGGAGCAAGTCCACCGCCTCATTGACCTGGATAAGATTGAACAAGTCTAATTGAGTGGACGACCCCGCATAGGAACATGTCGCTAATTCCCGGAGCTGTAAGTAAAACTTTCTGGATTTCTTGTCCATCCGCACCCCGTCCCACCCAACCAAAATACAAAGATGAAGGGAGAGACCCCACCACCACAATAACCGACCAGGTACTCACCCCATCCAGTCTGAAGAAATACTACTAACCATTCGCTTGTTGACACCGTACGCAAGTGGGATGTGCAAAGTCGCATTTTACTAAAGAAGGCAAAAGTTTAATTTGTCTTCCACACACACACCGTTCTATCACAAATTAAGCTGGGAAGTAACAAATACTAATAATACCTTTCTTTGTTCTGAATGTTTAAAAGTGTATGTCTCCCGTTTAGTAAATAAAGAAGAAAAAGAAGAGCAAGAATGTGCAATGGCGCAAAGCCGTGTTATTTTACCTGCATCGCTCACAGGCGAGGGTCATGCGGATCTTTTTCGACACTGGAGCATTGGATTTAGGAGGCATTACTGCGCGTCTTTATATACAATCAAAGGGCTTTCGAGACCAATGGACAATTGTCAACCTCTGAGGAGTCAAGGACAAAACAGAAAGTGAAGGTATGTGTGTGCGTGCAAGGAAGAAGGAAAATGGAGTAATGGATAAAAGATATTCTGATTAGAGTTTTGCCCCGCACTTTCCTTAACGGAAAGGCTTGATATGGTGACCCAACAAGCACCAGTGTGTGGTTTGACAGCTTTTGATAAGTATTCTTTCAAAGAACCCCGCCCCTCTCCGCCTTCCGCTGTCGTTCGGTGTGTATGAATGCAGGCGCTGCACCCTGACAATTTCTTTTATATACAAGCATTCTTCTTTCTTTTTTTATATATTTATGTACATACAACTGGAAGAGAAGTGAGGGAAGAACGGCGGAGGAGGGGGAAGAAAGGGAATAGCAGTGGCAAAGCACACGGAAATATAGGGTTTAGGGAATATTTAGTCGAGTTAGGCAGGCCACGACACCAGCGTGGAAGTATATTTTCATTGGTTCTCGAAAGTCATCGTCGTCGTCGCTGTATTGTGAATGTTGCCGACGCGATCGTGGGGGCAGCTGTGGGGGCGGTGGTGGAGGTGGTGGAGGCGGTGGCGCTCCTCCTCTTGAAGGTGCCGGTGGAGGCGATGGTGGTATTTGCTCTTCCTTCTCAAGTTCGTCCAGGCATGTGTCAAGCCATTGTTGTTCAAGTTGATCATCGTCTGGATCATCGTCATCGTCGTCAATGTCCATTAACTCTGGTTGTTGTTGTTGTTGTTGTTGTTGGTCATTTCTGTAGTCGTCGTAGTAGTCCTTATTGTTGTCGTTATCGGCATGCCGCAGCATGTTGGTGATCAGAACATACTTGTGAATGGACTTGTCTTTTGTGGACTGGTGGTAGTATTGCGAGAGCTTGTATTGCGAAAGGTGGTGGATGTATGCTGTGGGTATTGAATACGCGTCGTTCTTGTTTGTCATTGTTGTATTGTAAAGAAGAGGAAAAGCGAAAGGAAAAAAGAAGAGAAAAGAAGCGTGGTTTAAGGAGTTGATGGTTGTTATGCTATGTTTATATAGCTTTTGTCTTTTTTCCTTCTCTGTCCACTCAACGCCCCTTATTTCTTATCAGCAGTGATGAAAAATAAATGCTGCGGACAGCAACAAGGGAAGAGACGACGTGGCGCGCCACCAGCCATAGTCGTGTTGCCATGACAACCTAGAAGCAGTAGCGGTTTAGTCTAGTCTGTAGTCATGGCTGTCAATAACAATAACAATAGCAACAGAACATGCTGCGGTCCAGCAGCAGAATAATATTCCGTCAGGAAGCCGTACCAGCTGGGCGGGGATTACACACACAGTAAGCGAAAGGGAAGATCCTGTGTGCATGCACGACGGGCATTTATATATCTGCTGTTGCTTGAGCCAGCTGAGCTTAACGCTAAAGAAAATCATGCCACTTTTCGTCCGCTCAATAATAATCACCACAAACATGAGATGATGTTTCTTGACGACTCGTTTCCTTTCTTTTTTCTTTCTCTCTCTCTCGCCCTTTCTATCTATCTATCTCTCTATCTTCTTTTTGTGCTTTCTTGTTTGCAACAGCCTCCCTTGTTTACAATGGCACTACCGTTTGACGACGAGCTGACCCAATTCCTCGCACAGAACATATGGCTGGATCCCCTCTTATTGCCTTCAAAATTCCCCTTACCCACAGGTAACATGCTGTTTTATCACCTGAAGAAAAACTGTGCGTGTTACTAACCCAGAGAAACCTACCCACTCCACTGTTTAGAACTAATCACACCACCGTCACTCGCACCGCCGCCGCCCTTCCTTCCCTCACCGCTTCACTTTAGCCCTCCTCCTCCTCCTACTACCACTACACCTACTACCTTCTTCAGCAACAACAACAACAACAATAACAACAACAACAGCAACAAGCCCACAAAAAACAAATCACACAATGCAATTGAGCGCCGTTACCGCAACAATATCAATGAGCGGATAGCCGAACTGAAGGCTGCTGTGCCTGCACTACAACACACACGGCAAGCCAAAGCCGACGAAACCAGTAGTACTGGAAACGCTAACATTGACGAAGATTCCGAAGAATATGTCGACGGTGTAGCTGTTGCATCCAAAATCAACAAAGCAACAATCATGCGCAAAGCGACAGAATACATTGTCCATCTGCAGCATACAAACGACCAACTCAAACGGGAAAACCAAATATTGGAGCAGCTCATGCAGCAGCTGCCAGGGGGGATACCGGTATTGACACGGTACAGAGGTATGAAGCTTCAGCAACAGCAGCGCAAACAACAACAGCAAGACGACGATCTGCAAGGGGAGGATGAAGACGACCAGCAGCAATTCCAGCAACAGCAACAACAACAACAACAACATCATCATCATCAACAGCAACAAAATACGTTCATGGCATTATTTATGTGTTTATCATTCTCCATGGATCAAAACATCACCTCACTCACCACACACGCCCTTGCCTCCTCCCATCCCTCCTCACCGCCATCATACGACATTTGGGCACTCATTCGTGGATCCCTCCTCGTCATCTGCCTTGTATTTCTTCTGTACCGCCGTCACCACTATGAGAAACAAAGCACACTCTTACTTCTTTGCAGCCTTGCTGCAGAATCCGCGCAGCTGGTAATCCGACACACGTTCGGTTGGTCACAACACCAACACGACGGACAGGAAGCCGAGCGCTGGATCGATATCCACGCCAATCCATCCTCATCACCGCTTGTGCGCCTCTACGCCTGTGTCCGCATGATCAACGTCGCCTGTCCAGACCAACTCACTTATGTATACGCCTGCGCCGCCATGCAGTTTTATCCATACTGTACATGGATATCCCGACACTTTTGGCGACTGGCCATGTACGAGACCGACGACGACATGCTCGTATGGGACGTGCACCAACAACCTCCGTGTGAAGATGCAATGCTGGATTCGCAAGCCTGGAAAGAAGCCGTAGAGCGTGGCGCAGATCTTGACGAATTGTCTCGATTGCACCTACTCGACAATTTGCGTACCGAACTAGGTCGACTGGTCATTTCAGTGACATCAAGTCCGCCACCGGTGTCTGAAAAGAAGAATAGCGATGAGGAGCAGACAGCATTTGAACGGATATTGTATAATGACGATCATTGTCACGAACACGCGTTCCCGCGTTGGCTAGCTGCGGTTGGTGCGACAGTTGAGGCCTTGTGGCAATCGGATGTGGCTGCTGCGGAACGCGCCGTCGCAGTCATCGAGCATGAAAAAGATCTACTCAAGGTCAAAATCAAAGTGGTGCTGCAAGCCGCTGTTAGGATACAAAAAGGGGATCTGACTGGCATCGAGCTACTCAATGAAACCGATGCCTTACAAAAGAAGATCAAGAAAGTACTGGGCTATCGCAGGCCACCGCGAGAGCGAGGACCTGTCGGTCTGGAAGGCGAGACCATGGCGTTGGCTGAATTCGTCGTGTGTCTCGCTGGTCTTCATGCCTGGATCGAAGCTTGGCGGCTCGGAGTCAAGGCTTTCGAACAAATCAAAGCGCAAACTTTGGTACTGAGGCGCATGATGCGTTGCTCCACGTTGGAAAAACTGCCTGCGCATCAGGTGCTTGTCGATCGACTAAGTCGTCTAGGCTACTTTGTCTCACCAAGCGGTTCAGATGACGAAGAAGAAGATGACTATGACGATGAAAATGACGATGAACAAACCCGACCCGCCAAAGCCTTAGATATCCTTCGTGGACTTGCATAGTCCACGCTACTGAGGAGTAGTTTTCCCCATTCCCTCCCTTTCTTTACTTTTTTGTTTGTGTACTTGACTAAAAGAAATCACTATTTATTACAACTTACAATGTATTTTTAGTAGTGGCGTCTTATTATCTTTTATAAAATCACAGTGGATCCCTGTTAGTTTCATAGAAGCATTTTCCGGTTTTTTTGTGAAATTAAAGGGGTGTGAAAGTTAGCGGGACTAATCAAATTGACTGTTATATGATAGTAAGTGAATTTGAAGGATCTAATCGATCGTCTCATGTGTGCGTGTATCTACATCTCTGCATGTCTCACTGTCCAACCTGCTCCAAAACGAGCATTCATCAATGCTGAAGGTCGTTCATCTGTTGTATTAATATGGTCAAAAAATCATATTCTTTGTTACGTCATAAATATTGCTGTTACTTCCCTCATAACCTCGCGTGTGCGGATATTTCTTTCAGAGCTGCTCTGATTTCTTTAACCAGACACATCTTGATGTTACACGGATAACCAATTCTCAGGAAGTAGTTGTCACTATATGGATTAAGTAATTCACTAACATGTCTTTCTTTACCATACAGCTTTTCCTACCTTTTCTTTCTTTTTCACATACCTTAGATACTCTTTCATTTGAATCCGTCTTTTTGCATTTGTTCTTTAATAATTTATTCTGAATCAAAACCGTATGTCTGACCCCTTTATGCGCGCAGCCCTGTTCCATGCCTTGAAGGTGAAAAAATAAACGAAGATAGAAGTGATTTTTACCATTCCCTAGATTCTTTGTAAATTGTTGAGGGGTGAGATTAAACGGATATGAAATTAACGGGGATCCACTGTAAACAAGTGGAACTAAGAAAAGGCTTTTGCTATTACTACTGATTGCCATTACAACAGCCCACCGTGAATCCATCCATTGGAAAATACAAGAGAGTTCTCTGGCAGGCCCTTCAATCTCCATATCGGCCGCCTGGAGAGCTACGTATCTGGCCTACTTTGATTCCACTCGACATCCTCAGCCTGCCTCCAAGCCTCACGATCGCTCCACTCCAGCTTAAGGGTCCACGCCTTGTTACCAATCCAGTTGCAGATAAAGTCGGCATCACCAGCGTAAATCAAGATTGAGACGTTGTCCTGGTCCAAAAGTCGCGGAATATTGTTCACATAAAGTCGCATCCAACCGCCAGCGCGCTGGAACAAGTAATTCACTTATAGATTACAGTTAAAGTATGAACCGACGTTGCTTCCCACCTTGTGCTTGATATCTGCGCGGTTGAGGTAAGTCCGTAGTAGACCTATAGTTTATCGTCACGGAGATTGTTCTCCAAGGATGCACAGGTTTTGCAAACGTCGTACGGATTTCGGCCGCTTAATGCATAGTATGGTTCCACGAGTGCCTCGTTGCAAATCCTCGAGGCGGAAATACATGTTCTTCGTACAGAATTTTCATACAGTAGCAGATTTCCATGATCTCTCAGCACTCAGAGTAGGCTTGTGCCATCTTGTCGCATGCTGATTGTTGTTATACTGGATAGTAGGTGTTGTTGCAAGCCATGTCGCCGTAATATCCGTATTGTACTGATGGATCGGTTAGACCGTTACCGATGAGCAATGACTTGAGGTTTACGTGAGTCGTTGCAGCAGCAGCAAGGTTGTTGCCATCCACAATCTCCGTAGCGATGGCTGGAATAAAGTGGCCAGCATCTTTTGTGTTGTGTTTAAGAAAGTAAGTAAAGAAATAATAGATGCGTTTTTATACTTACATGACTCGCCGGCTATGTGAAAGTCAAGGCCAATATACTCTGCAATTGGAGCAAACGACATACAATGTTTAGATTCTAGATTAGAATGTCACCCGATCTCTGCTAATATATTACCAGGGAAGCGTTCAAAGAAGAGTTACAAAAATGCATAAGCATCCTCTGCTGCTGTAACCGAGTCGCTGACAGCTCCAGATCCATACGAGTACCCGACATAGATCGGCTATATCAGGTATGGTGTTGTCTTGGCAATAAGGTTTCCTCTCTTGCCCGATCCTTTCTGTTTACCTGATTTAAAAGAAGTACGTATAGTATCCGCACAATGTCTGTACAGTAAATGCTTGTCACAAGTGTGGGTTGATTCAGTCATGGTTGCCTTTTGCATATTACTTTTCAATAATTCGTTTGCATCTCTTTTTTTCTTTCTTTGAGAGTAAGGAAGACTGAACTAGCTTTTGCTCTCTATGTTGCTATTGCCAGGATGACTTTAGTTATATAATCTAGACATCCTGAATGCTGTTGTTTATTCGTTACCGCATCTGCAGGGTATTACAATGCTATCCAATCCATTGAGCGGAGTTGGGATCCAGGAAGCTTACTAGGGTGATGTTTATATCTTGGTTGACAGCACACAGTAGCACTCCAGCGTCTTGTATCAGGCTTGCCTTTTCTCTGGCGTTTTGAGCTTGCTATCGTATTGTTGTTCGTTTGGTAAGCATCAAGCTTAAAACACTGGGTTCATTTACTGAACAACTGCTCATGAGTTTGTTACATATAGAGTTTAAACAGACAAAGTACTGTAGTTAGAATTTTCCCAGAAAATATGAGGAACACTTTCCGGGAATCGCTATATTTCAAGATGTTCTTGATCCCGTATATATCCTAGCATGTGGAAGATGATAATGTTCCCGCTTACCATAAATATTGACCTTTGTCAGTAAACTTGACTCCAATAAGTCCTCTGCGTAGGGTGCGCGAATTTTTACGTACTTCCATTTTCGGCGATTGCAGGTAAAGCAGTCGCTCTGGCAGGAAAACCGGTCTCTTTTTTCTGAGCGCGTTCCTTGACTACTTACACTCACTAGTCATACAATCATACTAACACCAATTTTTACGTACATCAACCTTTACGTACCTTTAAAACATAGTGTGGGCTTTCTTGCCCTTCCGTGAAATTTGATTATATATACAAAATCTTCAAAGTAATAACAACAACATGTATGGTCCTTTTAGCGCTCAAGATACTTAAAAATCATATACAGCAGGTACGTAAAATCGGAAGTATGTAGGTTAAATATACAGCGCGAGAACTGATTTACTGTAAGGTGCGAACAGGGACAAGACAACACAAGGCCAGAAACACCGGACGAGAATGTGCTAGGTGCTTTCGGCAAGAACAGGACAAGACAAGAAGGAAGCCAGAAGGTAGGAAACCAGATAGTGAGGAAAGAAACAAGAACAAGGTATAGGGAGGAAACAAGATAACTGACTGATGTTTTATCGTTCAAAGACTATGGTATATATATATATGTCTTTACTATAGAATTCAATGATGTGAATAAACGGAAAGATTGGTATTAAGGTCGATAATTCGGATGATGATGATAGATGGGGATTTAATATGTCATCAACGAGGGTGAGGATGATCACTTACTAGAGGTCGAAGAATGTTTATAACATTTATGTACTTCGGTGGCCAAGTACGTAAATTTTTGCATAAAAAGTAAGGTGAAGTACGTAAAAAATTTACAGTAGCCATCGTAGCTGCGACGGTTAAACAGAGTCAAAGTATGATAGGCTACATCAATGGTAGCTATTTGTATGATCTACTCAAACGAGGCACAAAAAAGACAAGAAGTACGTAAATTTCCCAAATAGGAAGTACGTAAAATTTTATAGTACAAATATACAGCGTCAGAACCGATTTACGTACTTGAGTGGCTAAGTACATAAAAACTTGGAGGCTAAGTACGTAAAAATCCAAAAAAGGAAGGTGAAGTACGTAAAAATTTACAGTACCCCTCTGCGTAGTATAACTCTCAAAGCGGTTCGAGTATAGTTGCAGCAGCACGTTGGCCAATGAAATCCAAATACCGGGCATTAAAAATCCACTGCCCGACATACATACAGCATACAGACTGCTTTTTTTTGGTCATAAAGGGAGAGGGGAGGAGGCGACGATGGTCTTTCTATTCAACAACGGAAGAAAGAATATTCTCACTTCATTTTTTTTTCTCTCTTCTGTCACAGAGACTATATCATATAGAGTGCGAGGTGATCCCTTTTGTGACGAAAAGAGGTACACAAGCATTTCTGATATATAAGGAAAGCATAGGGTAACCAAAAAAAATTAGTCTGTGCTTTCGCTCAGGTTTGAAAGGGCACCAGACTCGCTGCCGACCAGATCCACATCGTGCTGCCTTTCCATCAATCCTGGATCTAGTAAGTGTATATGTAAACATTTCAAATCGATGCTTGACTATACAGATATCACAACAATCCAACCTGGAAAACTGATTAATTAAACATGCTGCCAATATTGTTTATCAGCTCATTATAAATAAAAGTACAAGCCAGACTGCAAATATCACTCAATTATTAAAAATATGTTGTATGGCATACGAAGATCATCTGTCCGAGATAATCCTGAACACCCCACGACTTCAATCTTTTTACTAGATCCTTCAATGATACGAAAAGCATTGATGCCTGCATTGGTGAGACTATAGATCCGTGAAACACGCAATAGCACCGAGCTTTCGACTTGTTTAAAATGCTCAAGGACAGCACCAGTAACACCTTTCACGGCTGTCAGTTCCAGATTCAGTATTTTGGTTTCCTCAAGTCGTTGTGCCCACACAATCCATCCTGCCTCTGTGAGAAAGTCGTCGACACTATTACTGTACGGTGATGTGCGGGCTCAAGCTTAATCTCCTGACTAGTGGGTGCTGTGATGGTTCGCACAACTGCATTAGACCTTGGTTGTCGATGGGTATGTTCGTGAGACGCATTTTTTCAAGCTGTTGCAAACGTCGAAGCGGAGTAAGATCGCAAAGAGGATTCTCGCTGAACATGTGAAGGAAATTTCGCAAGGAAAGTATACGGAGCCGTTGCAGCGTACCGATGGTTGCGATAATGCTGTTCAGATACTGCGTTATTCCAGCGCGATTTCCAACTTCCAAGATCTCATTTTGTTGCTGCATGAGCAAAATCTGGGACCAATCTTCGCTTGACATACCAGTGATGTCCGTCAACCCCAAACTTGTCAGCTGTGTGAATTGGTTGCGTGCCAAGACATCCCAGCAATGAATATCAGAAAGACCACAGGCGACTATACGTAAATGTTCTAGTATCGGCTGCGATTTTACTACTATCGGCATGATCCTCTCGTGTCCCTTGCCGTTGAATAGCAGTTCATAAGCCATACTGCCTTCCTCGCCATCATTCGATGCTTTCCTTTCAGTTACTTAATATAAGCACTCGTGCTTCTTGATAGTGAAATCCATCTGTCTGCTATGACTGGTTCGCTGCATTCCCACATAATGTAGCGTAATAGAGGGCACAGCTCATAAGCTGTATAGATGTTGGTTGGAGATACGTTGTTGAATCGTGAGTAAGGCGATAATATCAAGTACTTGATGTGGGAGCAACGCTGCAATAAGGGACGGATCCGGTATTTAAAACTGAGAACACCGTCCAGTCTTAAGAAGATAATGTTGTGTATCGGTGGCCTTTTGTGTCTGCTTCTGCCATCAACTTGTTCAAGAGTAGCGTCTGATAAGTTAGTGCGGCCATCAAACATCACTGAAAGATGCGTTAATGACGGCAAGAAGTCCAGTAGCATTGGCAGCGAGATATCGCAAGTGTGAAATGAAATCGTCAGAGCAGTTAGCGTATGCGAGAAATATCTGATGAATCCTGGCAGTAACGTGCTACTGTCGAAAATAGGTTGTAATTGTTTGCTATGCACATGGTTGCTGATGTCTTATTTTTTTTTATTGAAAACAAAGAAAAAGCTTTAGTATATCTTTTGCGCATAAGCAGTAGTAAGTACTACCGAATACGCGATCCTCTTAACGCAAAAAAAAAGAGTATCGTTTTACTTCACCAAGGAAGCGAATGCTGTATCTTCGCCAAGCAAGTCGTTCCAGTACTTTATACGTGGCTTGAGATTTGATGTATACTGATTCGACTTGTTGTCCCAAACATTGAAGCATCGCGTCGCTCCTTTTGTTCCATGCATCAGGCGAGATTCCCACCAGTGTCCACAGGGCTGTCTGGTAAGTGGGGATCGCGTATAACCAGCGGCGACATACTTTCACACATTCGACACAGCCCGCTGTCCGATAAACGAGAAGATGTACTGAATGATTCGGGAGGCAAAATCGAGATCAAATCAGTCATATTACGTGTATGTGAAAGGGGACGCGCGAAAAGAAATTTGGCACGAGGCTTTTAATCGAACAAAGCCTGTATAACATAATCCGGACTCGTGAAATAATATGTCCGACAAAGGAAAAGCAAGTCGAACCAGGTAGCTCACCTGAATTTTATTTGGAAAAGGGGGACCCTGAAGATTGATCTATTGTAACCACCAGTAACTTCATTAAATCTATGCTATCATAGCGATACGCAGATACACATTAGAACAGGTTCTTTCTAAAACCATCGACTTCTCGATACGAAGGAAAAGGCTTCAATCAATACTCGGGTTTATTGTCTGCGAGCCGCAAAAGTCATATATAAGTAACGAATCGCTTGGCCTGGAAAACACAGCATCCCTGTGTGTGTGGGTGCGTGCATGTTTTGGTAGAGCAAATATATCATATCTTTAACAGGTCCCCCTGATATCTTTGGTGAGCGATCATCACTTTCATATAGGTAACGCATACCTTGAAAATATGTAACGAAGTAAAGTTAAATAAGTAAAGGAAGAGAGAAGTGAAGGTGTAAGGGGAGGGAAAGAGCTGTTACAAGAATCACGCTTTAAAAGCAGGCACATCGGAAAGATCAGTGCAAGCTTTTCGATCCAGGTGAAACCCAAAATGATAAGAAAATTGTGTTGTGATAAGCTACGTGCAGGAAGAGTGAGAGAGACGAACAGCTGAAAAAAAAAACATTCCAATTTTTTACAGATCTGACAATTATACAGGTCTGCTGGCGTATGCTCTGGCGTTGCCTCTTATAAAATAACCGACCATATCCTCGATAACAATTTTTTTCTTGACAATTGCTTTGGCAATTTAGGCGAACACAGAAAGTGAAAAAGAGTGCCAAAGCATTGTGATCGTGTTACTTTCGGCTACGATACAGAGCCACTGTCACTGTTCCCCGCTTTGTTTAGCACGGAGCTGTGAATGGATGGAGGGGGGAGTAATTAGCTTTTTGTTCGCGAAAAAAGAAAAAGGAACTTGTCGTGCACATAAAAAAAAGGCGAGGCAAAAGCGGTAAAACGTTTATGCGGAAAGTGCGAAAAAGAAAAATATATTTTTATTTTGTTTATCATTTTCTTATTTGTGTGTAAATAATAAAAAAAAGTTCGTTTCAATTATCCCAACATATACCGTTGGCATCACATGCACCCGAAGGTTCACGATCGGCTGCCGGAGTATATGACCACATTCCCACTGGTATATATTGCAAATTTTCTTTCAGGGCGGACCACTGAATCTGCCGATCATCAAAAGAATTATGACAATAGCCCAGCACAAGCAATGACCTGGTCATGGCACCAAACAGTGCCTCTGTACTACAGACCAAAGCTGTACCAAAACGAACTGAAGAGAAGAGAAAAAAGAAAGGCGAAATTGCTCGCTTTATATAGACATTTTTCTCGTTCGGGACTTCAAATCCCCGTGAATTCTCATTGGCCCAGATAACGGGTTGCGTATCAACTTGTGGGCTGCCTACTATGGCATAACAAAAGATACAGCACCAAAGGAAATGAAAGGAGGAGTGGTACCTGATGGTCAAGTAGACAAGCGTGCTTCGGCGGTAGTGGTACGTGTCTCTCACCATGGGCTGCTGTACCTCCGATGCTGTCGCCGCTTGGTTGTGAGGGGGTCCGTGCACGGCACCGTGTCAAGCGAAAACAAAGACACGAATGTGAATGAGCATGTAGATTCACGGAAGAAATGCTTTTCTGTGAGCAATCAAATGGCAATACAGGAGTGATTGACAAGGTAAACAACTTAACAGATTCTACGGCATCAGTTGTTCCTGATCCAGCATTAGTAAACATTAAGAACACGATCCTCCCAGCAGCCAGTTTCTATTCTTCACCCAACAAGGTAAACAGCATGAGTATAGAGCGTAGTCCACAGACTATTCCATTTGATTAGTATCTTTTGATTGCATGTGCTGTGTGCGGGAATAGATACAACACACACTTGACTCCAACGCTGCAGTATATAAAAAAAGATCGTTATCTTTTACTGTGAAGCGTGCTTGTCTACTGTTGCTTTATAATTTTCGCCATCCGCCAACAGTTCTCTGAACTACGCCGTGTAACCTCCCTCCATCCATTCCGAATTCATACTCTATCCAAGTATGTATGTGCTGCCGCAGATAAGCTGACCGCTCATGGTAAGTATACGCTGCCGCTAGTGAAACTGACTCACCCTTCATTGATTTTCATTGCTGCTGATAAAGTTAATCGGTTCGTTTGTTTTTGTGCGGGTTCTACGTTTTTTTTAGCAGCTTTCAAGATCCATTGGGACGATCAGAAGAATAACACCATGAACGATGACTTCCTACTGTACATCTTTTGACCCTTTTGCGCGTAACTCGTTGCTCCATTGATCACCTTGTTCACCCGCCATTCCTTTGTGCACTTTGAGTACCAAGTAAATTGGCCAAATCGTTGCGTAACAATGCGCTTTCACTCTACGGAGTTTTCGTTTCAAGGGAAAGCTGTTGGAACGTTCGAGGTTTGACACACGCATCACTTGTCACTATCCAAAGAAGAAAGATCTGTGTTGCGCTCTTCCTGAGCTCCTCGTTCCTAGACTACCTTTGCTTCCTGCTGACCCACGTCAGTACAGTATATAAAATCTCACACATTATGTTCTTTTTATAAGATATAGTCTTTTTCACTGAGAACATCGCACCAACGCTGCATTCGTGTCGTTCTGAGTGACAGAAGCTCAACTTTTTGCGTGTAGCTCAAACGCAAATATACTAGCCCTCCCGAATGCGGAAAGCGACTTATAAAGCAGAATAACATTTATCTTCCCTTTAGCGATTAAATTATGGCTTCGTGACGAAAATAACTCTGGCATTACACGAATCATTTGTGGTCAAACATTGGGTCATAGTGGAGGCGAACCCGAGTTGAGTATGCAAAAAAAATTGCTACTCCACAGCTTGCCAACAGCAAAAAGTTGCTGCTCAATGGGCTGGCCAACAGCAAAAAGTTGCTACTCAATGGCTGGCCAACAGCAAAAAGTTGCTGCTCCACAGCTGGCTAGGACATTCTTCTACAACCAGGTTTTTCTTCCCTTGAGGGTTTTCCCACTTGTCTCACTCCCTCCAATCTATTCTATACTCATGTTCTTCCGAATCCCAATGGCTGGTAAATTGCCTAAAGGATGTTGCCACTCCGCCATTGATCCCAATACTGTTTGAACTGCAAACGAAGATTACCCTGGCCAGGGTACGAGGGTTGTCCCATCTATAAGTGAAAACGCTAGACCCACAAACGAAAAATCCTCGTGTCCATAAAGGAAAAATGAGTTCTTGAAATTCTGCCACGCCCGCTTACGCGATTCGATGCAAATTCTTTACACCTTGAATGAGATTATTTAATCTTTTGAAAACTTCTTGATAGACAGTATTAAATCATTCAAACAGTACAGTAATAATCTTTGCTTTCCACAGATATGCATCATCACCCGAAACTCGTTATTCTAAATCGCTTCGTTCTTCACAGCCGAGCTCAAGCATACATTCGTGGTGATTGTTCGCGTTGTATTGGCTTTCCGATGATGCTGTCACAGCATGCGAAAAGCTGGAGGGTATCGAACAAATTTTATTATTATGGCACGTTCGTGTCATACTTGGTTACAGTCCAGAGAGAGCTATTAAGTCGACGCTCATCATACTGCAACACATCTATTGTTAGACTGTACAAGTCACTACAAGAAGCTGTGGATGGTAGCGAGAGCCCATGGGGTTGTACCTGCGCTTACGTTGGCTTAGGCAGGATACAGAAACCCATCTTCCACTAGTGATGAGCTTTTACGCTACTGTAGGCATCTCACGTCGAAAAAGCAACTCAGCCATAGCACGCAAAAGAATAAAATGACGACTTTTATATCAGTACTGTACGGAGGAGATGATAAAGACAACTTGTTTGTATCTCGTGCTGCTCTTAAGGAAAGTAAAAGTCGGGAGGGGAGATCGCAGAAGTCGATCTGCATGCAAAGCCATGTTGAGCAAGACAAATTTAATAAAACAACTATAGCGCGCCACACAGTACTACTTTTTCAAGTGTCAAAATGGAGCAACAAGATGCTTAAGCTCGATCAGATTTGCATCACCCTGATCAGAAACGCACAGTCAAGCAGCATGCAAATGCTTTGCACAAAAGTTCCATTGTGCTATTACAATCTAGTATGTTTCATTTTATACAAGCTGCCTGTAAACTGAGCCTTTACATATTGACGAATTGTGTGTACATATTGATATTTTAAAGAGAAACCAGCACTTTGCTCAGTATCTTTTATTAAACTTAATCTTAAGACTTAAGGGTGCCATATTAACAGGTTGGTCGAACACGACGCCATTCTGATGGATCGATCCTAGGGGAAGCTCCCAATCATATTTCCGCACTAAATAGACCAATACAACGATTGAATCATTAATTTACACATTAGCGCCGCTCATTGCATATTTTCAGCTCTTCTTGTTTAGCCTCCCATCCCAGCAATATCACCTTCTCTCACATTCCAAACTTACAAAGCATTGCCAAAGCTATGCGTTGCTCCATCATACTGAAATTGATGCCAATGCACTGTCTTGAGCCGCCACTAAATGGAAGCCAGGCTACTCCATCCTGCTTGCTGTGTTCACCTCCATCCGCAAATCGCTCCGGAATAAACTGGTCCGGGTTCTTCCAAACCTCAGGGTTGTGATGTAGAGCGTGTATATCGACCGTAATCATGGAACCTTGTGGGATCATAACTCCTCCCAAGTTAACGTCGGCTGCTACTCTTCGTGCGAGCAAGTCGTTTGCCGGAGGGTACATGCGTAGCCCCTGTCAAATGAGATTCTATTAGTATCTGATTTACTATAGAGGCGTAAGATAGTGACAACGAATAAGTATACAGACCTCTTTGATAATCATATCTATATAAGAGAACTGCTTGCAATCCTCTAATGTAGGATAAACATCAGCGGGCTTATCACCTAAGATTCGGAGAACTTCGTCGCGTGCTTTAGTTTGTATGTCCTAAATTAGTTGGTCTTTTGTCAGAAAGTGCTGAACGCCTCGTACAAGAAGTAATACTTATCGTAGTACTATACAATAGGAGCATCGTAATGTGCTATACCTTATGTACTGCCAAACTGTACATAGTAAATGCAATGGAGTTGCTAGTAGTATCATGGCCTACGAAGAAAAGATTAGTCAACACAACATTAACTGCTATACATCAAATCAATTATTTTAGACTTGGAATTAGTTGATATCACTGTAATATACGATACCTGCCACGAAAAAGATCCCCAAATTGTGCTACATAATAGAGAGATAAAGTGTCCTAATATCAGCGCATGGCGATTCGAAGTACACGAATTAACAAAATCCTGTACTGTTTATAGGGATTTTACCCGTAATTCTTCCTTGGATAAAGAAGCACCATCGCCGCCCATTTCTGCCTCAAGCATAAGGGTGAGAAGATCCTTTTCGCTATCCGGTACATTGCCATGAAGCTGCTGCTCCTTGTTTTCCAACAAAGCACATTTTCTCTGCTCAGCCATTTCACCGAGCAAAGCAGACAATTTGTAAGCTGCATTATGTTTTTCCCGTCGAGAAGGACTAATCCATCGAAGCACTCTGCTGACTCTGGGGAACATAGAAAAGGGATCCAAGAGCGATTCAATGAGTTGGTTATAATCTTTTACCCAGACAGAGTTGTCTTGATCCAATCCGCCAAATTCGAAACCTATCGCCCAAAGATCAGTACAACCAAAATATGGCGCTTAGTATATGCTATGCTCTTTCTACCATTCCATTTTCAGATATACACTGCTGTTTGCTCCCATTTTTATATCATATACCGAATATAGCCTTGCCCAGTGCCTCCAGCGTGAGTCGCTGAGTAAGCTTCACAATCACGACATGATCGTCCTTGGATTCTGCTTCATCAATGATGCGGAAAACTTTGGGCATCAAATGGCCAAATAATGCAACAGGCATGGACCGGTGGAACACGGGGTTCATGATCTATAGTGTTGTCAACAATCCTGCAGTATCAGCATCATGCGGATTTTCTTTATCAAAACACTCGCAATGATGTATCTGTGTATCTGTACCTTCCGTTGATTTTTCCACTGCTGTCCATTCACAGTAGCGACGTTGTCTTTACCTACAAAGATAATCATGGAATGATCTTCACCCAAGCCATCCAAAAAAGAGTGGACTTTGTCGTTGAACTCTATAAAGTAGGTCGCGTACGCAAATAAAACAAGTTCCGCATCAGAAATTAACTGCTTGAAATAAGTGTGAAAGTGCCCATCTTGTTTACCTGGTTTAAACAAGATAGTTTTCGCATAGACAGGGTTGGTTACATAAACTGTCCAATCCATCGGCAGCCGATTCTATAATAGAAACATATTATGATCCTGCCATCCTTACCAATGTAAAGACACCCCCCCCTTTTATATTTGAAAGAAAAGTACAAAAACAATATACGAACAATACTTACAACGTAGATGCCGTTCGCATTGGAAATCAAAGGGAAAACCAGCCTTTTAGTTTTTAATGTAATAGGCTCCTTTTGAACCAAAGAAAGTGCTTGACGCCAAAATGGAATTGCTGGTATATGCTGCAATTCTTTTGGGGCACGAAACACGCGGTTGTAAAAATGACGACAAATGAGGGATACAGCAGCAGCGATGCCAATATGGTATCGATACGAGTACAGGTGTTCTCGGACTAAACTTTGGCTGCTCATCATAGAACGTTTGCAAGTGGTAAAAAAGATTTACGAGAGAGAGAAGGAGGGAGATGGTTTGAAATCAAAGTAAGTTGTTCTCGTTTTATATTGAAAAGATCACATGGACGATGGGTGCTGGCACTCTTGTACAACGTGGCAGCCACAAACTGCATGAATTACAGTGCTACTACCAAAGATGTATTAGCAAATATAAAACAGAGAGCCTATTTCATATGCTCCTTATTATACTATCATACAGATTAGTATCTGTAGCAAATCGAAGGAGACACAGCATGCCGTTCGGCGACTGTTCCTTACGTTCCCAAATCGGAAAATGCTAAAGAACTCTCGGTTGTAGCGCCGATGCACCATGATGCAGTCAGCACCAATTCCCAAGCCAACATTTGTTTAGGGATCAAACAAATAAACTAAGACCGGAAGGACGCCGTAGCAATTATTAGCTTGCAGTTCTCAGCATACTTCTTGTTATGCATTGTTCTGATACATAGAGTCGGCAACTCTACTAGTAAGCGGTTGGATTGTGTAAGGTACTCTATGAACTATTGAAGCTCTCATGTGTATACCACATCCTAGGGACAGCCAAGACCACTTGCTGTTTTTTGTCCAACTTCATATAATCGGACAACATTCTTTCGGGCTGAGCGCCGTTATTTTCGAAATCTTTATTTTCAAAAGGAAGCTTATCTACTTTATGTCGTTTTTGTGCTCCATGGTATGCACATGTTTAAAGTACTCTTTTTCCGACCCAATGACTATTTGCTTCTGAATGATTAGAGACAATAACACACTGTTTCATTATGTAAGTCCTCTGTAGTATCAGGGGTGCCAAGCAAGGGGTTTTTGAGACAATGTAATCTAAAAATATGCAACTTCATCACGTCCTACCCCCAGTTCAAAAAAAGACGACTTTGGCCATTTAAACTGGATTTGCAATCAAGGACTGTAAAGAGGGGGTAAATAAGAATAAACTAGCCTACATTGCAATGGTATTCACAGTAGTAGCGTGTACTTTCACTTCTTATACTTGGTAAAGTTTTGAATAAACTTCTAGTCACCTGTTGTTAGGCTAGACAAGGTGGATACCTGTCGATGCTTTCCAAGGTCTGACTTTGATGACATGACGCCTTAAAATTAATCTATGTATCTGGTATTTTAAGCATCGTATGTGGACGATCCATGTGGAATTTGCATATTATATAAAGCTGCTATAGCTTGTTCTTATAATAAAAGTTGCTGCGGTTATGTACTTTTCTCCGAAAATTATCGTTTGATGGATCTGTAGACCCAAATCGAGGAGCACACATACACCTGCTACAACCTTGTTGAAATGGTATCTACATGTTTTGTTGTGTTACATATGATAACCACTTATACACAAACCATGGTGACACTGCCGTGTAAACAAAACCTGACCTCTGGGAGGATTGATACACATCCATGTAAATTAAACATGTAAGAGTGTAATGTAAGTATGTAATGATATATTATACTATGTGCAATTAGTGAGAGGTGAAGGGGTTTGGACGGATACATGTCTAATCATATCGTAGCAACCAACTTTGTATATCCACTTAGCATTCCCATTCTTATCTTTAACGCTTGTAATTATACAATAATTTACAAAGGTATAGGCTTTTATTATTGAAACTAGTCCATGAGCCGTTTCAAATCCCCCAGTCGCTGCTGCAGGTTAGCACGCTCATCTTCGCTATCGGCGAATTTCGCTTTTATCTCTAGTACCATATTCTCCATGTATGCCAGCTGGTCTTCCAGTGTCGTGTTGCGTTTCACCAGGGCTGCATTTTTTCCTGCCAGAATTTGCATCTCCTCCTTTACTCTACTTTCTACCTCTTGTGGTAACGTCTCGAGTGCTCGCTTCAGATCAAACGATTGCTGTCTGAGCGCATCGTTCTCGTCATGAATCCGGGCGATTTCCATTTTTGACTCTATCAGCTCCTTGGCTACCACTCCATGCTCTCGATTGATGTCGTTAAGATTGCCTTGCAGCTGCCGAACGGTTTCGTGTAGAGCCTTGTTCTGTCTTTTTAACTTATCAATAGCCTCTGCTTCCGAATTGCTGCGTGCCACGTCGGCTTGGAATTGTTTGGCCAGTTTGTCAAGTCGTTTAGCTGGGATGGTGATACGATATGCGTCGTAGATGAGACTGCTTGTGTTATCCTACATGTGCCATAAACCACAACGAGTTGGATCATACAAAAAGAATAACATAAAAATAACAAGGAAGAGTGGGGGATAAGGTGTTATGAATAAAGTTTCATAATTCACAGTTAATTACACCCACCGTATATATCCGCAATAGATCGTGTTTCAGGAATTGTAAAAGTTTGTCGTACTCCAGGACCAAGATATTGGATTGGTTCTTCTCCAACAGAGCAAGAGCCACACGAAATAGGACCTCAACACCATCAGATAGAAAGTTATCATATATGCGGAATACGACGTCCAGCGGAAACTTAAAGGCAAATAGCGAGATAAACCATGGCATGGCATACATGTTGGTTTGGATCCCCTGTAACTCGAAATGCCGATGAACATGTGGCAGATGGTCGTTGGCCAAATATGTAAGCTGATACAAGCGTTGGGATAGAAGATCGGGTTGAGGTTTGAACTGGCCACGCAACTCATATCGCGTCATTATCTGCACTAGCACACAGAATGCTTCTTCCTCAGGCATCTGAAGTAAAACAACATCCACAAAGAAAGATTCAGTCTTTTCCGTGTAACCAAACACCATCTAGTTTCCCATTCTTCGCTTCCTTCGAACTTACATTCAACAACAAAGGCGCAGCAATAAATAAGACACCTTGACAGTAGCCAACGTCCGTATCGTATAGTGAATATGCCTTAGCAACGTTGAACAACGCTTCTTGTCCATCCTTGGATTGGAAATATTCGTTGTCTGCAAATGTCCGCGCCAAATCCCGGATAATTGCTTTTTCATATACGGATTCGCTCTTCAACAACCGCATATACTGGTCTTCCAACCGACTATCCTTGGATTTGGCCAGCAGTGGCCAGACCGTACCGCGCAGTGAAGGGGGAACGCCGCCTCGCTGCAGGTGATGCCGCAAGGTCGACGCCTTGACAGCTTTGAAATCCGAAACGACTTTTGACCAAAACTCTAAAATAAAAGAAAGATGAGAATCTCTCCAGCGTTGGTGCCATTCAACCCGCTCTCTACATACCCCAATCAATTTCCTCCTCTCCAATTCTTGAGGCCTCATGCTGTTCCAAGGACACTTGGGACATTGAATCAGGCGCAGCAACTTGGTCGAACGATGACGATGAAGAAGAAGACTGGCCTGTTGCTATCTCGCTGCCTTGTTGTGGAGTGCCAAGCCGGGCCAGTAACAAGTCATAATTGGATGCACTGGAAACAACACTGTAAGAGGATGATGCAGTCGAATGAAGACTTTTTGGGCTGGACCGACCATCGTCAATATCAGCATCGTCGTTACCATTGTCATGCACAAAATCATCCTCAAACGACTGGCGATCCTGCACCATTAGATCTTGGATTTGTTTTGAGAGCTCCTCGTTATCATCATGCACATGATTCTGCTGCTGTTGCTGTTGTTGCTGCAGCGACGCCTCCTTATCTTTATCGTTGTTGACCTTATCTCCATCATATTCGTCGTCCTCGTCGTCAGCTGTGCTATAATCGTCTTCATCGTCTTCTTCGTCTGGCTGACCAGGGCCTGATGGACGTGAGGTTTGTGTTACAGTCAACCCGCGCTGTCGTCGGACCCGTGTCGGCGGCTTGTTTTTTTGGGTATCCTCGTCCTTCTCGGTTGTACTGGTATCCACAGAGGAGGTATGGCTTTGGGTATCATCGAGTGAGAATCCGGACGATATTGAGCTCTGCGACTGAACTAGTCTAGGTAGGGCGGTGATGGTGCCTGAACGATCCCGACCACCTTGTCCGTGCTCCTGCTTATTATTATCTTCGGCCGCTGTTGAGTCTGGCTTTCCAAACGCAGGTACAGTCATCATCGGGCTCGGGTTTTTCTTTGTCTGCCTTGGTTCTCAATATAAGTGACCAGCAGCTTCTAGTACTGAGGTGCAATAAAGTATAAAGAGAACAGAGAAAAAAATGAAAGAGAGGAAAGGGTGCAAAAAAGAAAAAGCAAATAAGAGAAGGTTTATGTGGTGATGGTATCACAAATTCGCGGTACTCTAAATACTATGCTCTGTGGCATGCAGACCCTAAAAGCACCTCCGCTTTCATGCTCTGGTTGTTGCTCCGACAGACAGTTCCAGCAAATGAACAAAACGCTTTTAACAGCAGATCACCGCTCGCTCTATGCAAGGAGACCGTACAGCTAGACATCGCCGAGTATCAAGTTTGTATTGTCATACACACACAGTTAAGGATCTATCTTGCTCAGGAACGATTAGTTAGGTCATTGTATTGACTCTCACTGTACTTCATATTTGAAGCTCAACTATGTGTATCAGTTTGCGGGTGGTCAGACTCATACTTTCTAGCTTAATTAATCAGTACGCCATGTACATGAAACCCAACCTCTTCTTTACCTATTAGCTTTTGAGTTTTATAAACATTTTAGACATACCATTGATCGATATGCCACGAACAGCTGAATTTTCGATTTTTGCATCCAACAGTGTATCGACCATTCGCTTAAACTCTTGACAGAAGTTTTCTTCTTCATCAATGAATGTACTAGGTTTTTTTAAACTTCGGTAGCAAGGAAAATAAAAAACGTGACTATGTTCGGTAAACTTATGCCGTGTAATCAGGCAAGAGCTCTGCATGAGAGTTTCAAAATTGCTCATTTGCACTACAGTATATGCTTTTATAAGCACTTAAAGGACATGTGATAGGTTTCGGTTTGGTTGATGGAAATACATATGTACCCTGTGAATGAGCGTACAACCTTGGGAGAAGGAAGTTGAATATAGCACCGCACATTGGATGTATAAACGTATCACCCACGCTTCTACCATTTTATGATACAGCTCCTCTACTTAGTCATTGTTCATCATCGACACTATATACACTCTGGTTTTATGCAAACGGATAACAATCTGCTCAATAATATGACTTGAGTGGTTTTGCTCCGGCTCTTTGATTACTGCATGTATAAAGAATTGCAGCCAAATACTTTTGATAACCTGCAGCTAATAGAGCATCGAAGCATGAATAGGGTAAGTTATGAACAAATGCAAAGCTTGTATTTACTAACGCAATATCTCATGCTGCTAGAGGAAGCAAAAACATCACACCTTCCACTGCCAGTACCTCAAGGGATTTAATCTATCCTCCCACAAGCAGCAATCACGCGAAATTGTAGACATCGTTTATGTTGATGATATGAAATTGTCGAATAAGACTAATTGAAGAGGCCACAATATAAGACTGAATACTAGTCATACGGTAATTCAGCCAATGATGATAGTTCCAAAGAAGATACTTCTATGAACAATGAATTAGTCTAGATCTTGAGTAGCAATATCTGAGGAATCCAAGGTACAAAAGCTATACTACATACTTTATCCGTGTTGGGAAATTTATCGCACAACCTATAGTTGACTGAGAACAGCAAAACAGCATACAAATTTATCGGTAAATCTTCGTAAGAAGGGTATTGAATAAATAAAAGTACAAGGCATTGACTCGGTCGAGAATAAGCGTTGTTAAAAGTTTAATTGAACGCACACTAATATACACTGTTATGTTGATTGTCGGTATCTGTAGGTCGTCACGGCACGTTCAGCTTTTTTGCTTTGATATGAATGAAAAAAAGTTCTGAAGATTTGGTGGATCCACCAAAGACTTCCAGCACGAGCAAAAAAATTCAATGATATTATCGTCATCTGTCAGTTTGAAATGGTGTCAGGTGATCACCAATGTGAGCTATATAAAATCAGCTGATGTGGAAGGTGCTTGCTAACACTCTTAAATCTTATCTAAGAACGAGCGGAAAAGGAGTGGTAACCTGCGAAGGGCCTGTTAAAGTATGAGACAGAAAGTGTTGGTTGAAAAAGACCCAAGCAAGCTCCTATCATAGCGACGAAGCTTCTTCGAGATGCTGCAACCTTACGAGTGTAATCATGACGGTTCTTTTATAAAATGAGGATATCATACATACATTCGTTCCTTCATATCTTTTTACAAGTCTCTATGCTCATTCGCAAAGAATGGTATAATGCAATTCCATAGAACTGAGCTACCAGGTTCTGTACACTCATCTTTTACTCGTGAAACGAGATATCTTTATGGTAAATGCGTTTTTGCAGAATCCATGACCAGAGCTCTTACCAGGCTATGCAGCATCGGCTTCAAGTTATGGTCACATATTTGACTTACTTGCTGTCGAAGTAAAGAAATTTGGCGCATTTATAAGAAGTATAATGACACTTGATGGACTGATGCATACAAAAATTGCAAGTCCTTTCTATTTGTGTTTCGTAATCAGTGGTATGTATAGAAAAAAAATAGATGATATAACACAAATCAAAAGATAGTTCGCGTTTACCGGACGTACAAATAGATTACAAACTAATGGCCTGTATCGATTGATCGGACTAAACAAGGTGAATCTGACCACTTGTAAAAATGATGTACCCACATTTAGTAGGGCTTCACGTTCGGCTAAGGATAACTGTAAATAATGTGGGCTGTTGAGATAATAAAGAAATGAGAGAAAGAAAATAAAAAAGAAGTAAGAGAAACATGATAATATGAAATACAGTGAGGGTCAATTATGAGGTTATATTATGTTAGCCTTTATATATGCTGTGTGAGATTTTGACGAAACTTCTGTTTGGGTGGACTGATAGACAAATTCCCTGCCTGGTAATTGCCTATTATACTAGACGTCGTGGTACGTTTAAAAGTTTGGTTTTATTTTACGTCTCTTATGAACACTGCGTCTGGGGGACATTTTGCTCGAGACAGATGGGGGGGGAGTATAACGGAGTAAAAACCCTGTGAGGGAAAACAGGAAAAGGTCGTGGGTGTGGTAAGCTGGATGGACGTCGTGATACACTGAAGCTTCAACTAGTAAAAGTATGCACAGTTTGTAAACCCTCCTTCCCAAATGTGTTGAGTCTCACACTATTGACAATATAAACAAAAAATATCACTATAGGACAGTGAACATGGAAATACAAGAAGTCAGGTATTTTCAAGTCTTACTTTTACCATGAATAGTACTGGAAGATCATCTGAATTCGAGTTCGTTCAGGTACAGTACTCTTTGAAGAGCTTTAAAAGGTGTTTTATCAGGTTTTCTCTTTTCTACGATGGTAGACCATATGTTTTGTTGTAGCACTTTACTATAAAACAAGTAAAATATTTTCTGAGAGCCAATATGATCACATGTTTATCATCACGTTAGGGCCATTTATGCAGAATTCAATATCAGTATGCAATGCCGGAGATGATTTGACCGGTGGAAGCAAGCATTTTAGTTTTGTTGTCTCCATGTGGTGCCGTTTATTACGCTTGTTTTCGAGCTCCCACGAAGCATACAAATATAACTTCTTCACCAGGAGGGGCTTTATATACCTACAGCAGATGAGATTTCAACATATTCCATGGCTTACAATTTTACTCGCGTTGACAAAAATATAAATCACTATTTTCAACTTAAAGGGAGCTTCCTGATCTACAGTATACATACTGTAGCTTCATGAATGGCATACAAAATATGTGTTACCTATACGTGCACTTTTAACGATTGACGTGTGTGACATATAATGATGGACTTTAAAGTATCTTATGATACTAATATTTGTGGCGAAACTATTAGGACTTATTATCCGCATCAATGTGGGCGTTAACCATGCATTATAGTTAACCGTCACCTTGCATACAAAGTGCTCAAAATTAAATAACATTGCGACATTTGATCGTCCGTTTCGACTCTTCCTGTCAAAGTATCATACTCTTGTCCAAAGGTACAAAAACAGCTTCGATTTCAAAGTATATGCAATTGTAATAGATAACAGTACATATACTCTTTTAGAGCCATAGTGTACTCTGATGCTTATAAGCGATGGAAAAGAGGTCGTGCGACTCATAAGCTTGAGAGCATTATATTTTACACGAACGCCGCAAAGGAAAAACAATATGGTATGTTTGTTCACATTGTCTTTGACGATCGACACATACCGAACTGAGATCACGGAGACTCATAAAGTTATGAATCTATTGACTAAAAAACACAACGAGTGAGCGTTGCCAAGTATGAATGTGGTACTACAAAGTCATTTTGGAAAATCAGCTTTGTCGACCGATGTGTCAATATGTAACGTCAGGATCGAGACTGTCGACACTGGGATAAAATGGAGCGCGCCAGTTGAAGACATATGGAATTCTTCCCAGCCCTCAATAGAGTGTTTGGCATTGGAAAATACAACGAGAAAATGACGATCAATTTATTGAGACGAAGCAGAACCCGACATTTCGACGATTTAATCAATGATACATACAGTAGTATGAAGGACAGCGCGCCGTGTTTCATGAAGAAAGTTTACAAGTCAAGGAACAAAACGAGCTCGACCATGATATCAAACTTGTACTGTAGGGTAAGAGCTAATACTTATTATTCTTTCATGCACTTTTGACCGCCGAAGCTTATTATTAAACAATGGCTCACTAACACTGCATGTGCATTATGCTACACACGTCCACGTCGTTCTATCACATCACCAGAATGAAAGAAAACGACTACGAGACGAAGTCGATTCGTTCATATTCAATCAGAAGCGATTGTTAGTTTAGAAGAAAGAGAAACCATCATCCGTTTTTGATCTGGGTGCAAAAAGAATGCATGCGATAAGATAGACCGCCTTAAAGAAAGATTTCGCTTTTATGCAAGCTGTATGTCACGATTTAGAAAACAGGATGTAAATACTACGCCATTCTTTAACAATGATATTTGACGATGCATAGGAATTCTCACAGTCGAATGCCGATGATATGTGATACCAAAAGGCTCCCCTGTGCTATTCAATACATATACACCCGGTTTTCAACCCATAAAGATACATGGGGGAGATGCGACCTTTCTTCGTGTCAGCTACAGCAAATGCAGAAAAGAGTTGGGGAAGGTAAACGGATTACTTTACGTACTCTAGAGTAGTGCGTTACGCGTTATATCAGAGAGTGTAATATACTCACATTACTACACGGTAATAGACGTCTTTGCCACGGAGTCTACCTGATAAATGCGATCGGTGCAATTAAGATGCTTCAGATGTCTTAAACTCTTCTGTAGTAACGAATTTTTATTGTGATGTTGAATCACCTATCCTAAGTCATAAAGCGAGGAGCTAGCAGCCTTATGGAGTCGTTCATAGTATTGCATGTAGCAAAAAGTTAGTTTCTAAAAGAAAACACAGACAGTATTTTACCATAGAAAACTTTTAGAGGTATGACATCTACATATCAATACAGAAACGTACAAGATGTGAGTTTCCGAGCAAAATGGAGTAAGCAGAAACGAGGCTAAGTCGATATTACTTTTAATAGTAGACGACAACAAAGAACAATAAGGTGCTGCTGTTGATCACGACTTACTAAAGTTGCTGCTGCTTTGGACAGTTTAACGTTCAGTCATTCCGTGCAAACTATTAATAGGAGAGGGACAATTGTTTTTTTTTTCGCGCACAACATGATGGCAAGCATATTTGGGTATGTCTAAAACAAGAGAATAAACTCAATGCGGGTTTATAATGTCATGTTTATGAGAGGTAGTAATAGTGGTAGCATATGTAATATATTATTTCGTACTACATAACACTACCACTATTTACTACTACATAGTCACCAGTAACTCCAATTATTATTGTCTGTTGTGTGCAATTACTGTACGAGATTAATAAAAGAAGAAGAAGATGATGAGAACACACCACGTGGTGTACAGTATGTGCACAGCAGTATAACGTGGATCATGTGGCACAATATAAATATGGCGTGCTTCATTGCTGGATAATTCGTCTTGTTGGAGCTGCTGTTGTTTCCTGCTGGTAGCAGTACGAAATAGCATTTCTTTTAGAGTTTACCACGGGGTTTACCGAATGATCAGACCTGATTTGTCAGACACTGTGCTTTTGGGTCGTCCTTGTCATGCATTTTACCCAATCGAAAGATCAAATTTTATCCTTTCTTGGGTGGATGATAGCATGTAGTAGTACACACACATTGGTGGTGCTGAGTGGTAGAGAAGGGGGTTTAGTAAAAATGCGCCATGATGGTTGGTTTTTCCTGGTCTTCTATTATTATGATCAGCAAGCAGCGCGTTAATATACTGCTTTTGAACAAACCGTCATTTTCGATCCACAAACCCACTTTCTATTATACCAACATGACAATGGGTGTCTAATCAGCACGAGAGAGAGAAAGATATAGGTTTTTCGTTGAACCGCGGGATGGATGCAGCCCTGTTTGTAGACAGCAAGAGGGATGAGTCCTTGTGTGCTTTTCAAAATATGCAAGATGCATGAGTGACATAGCACTTGGCATGACTAGATGACTGACTAATGGACTGGGCATGACGCATTGTACAGCGCGGAAATAAAGCTGTCAGAGGGGGTGGGGTGGGTGGGTGGGTGGTAGTTTCCTACTTATTAAGCCAAGGAATGGGGGTTTGTCGTCGGGGTTTCGGTGTGCGGTGCCGGAAAGAAGAAGAAGAGGAAGAAGCCAAAAGGATTGGGTGTTTTCATGCAGACGATACGCTCGCTTCGTTTGGTGGTTGTTCCAGGGAATGAAAAAGAACGGAAGGGGTCGTTGTTTATCTGGGAGGCGGGGGGGTGGGTTATATGTGTGATGCTAAATAAGTAAGGGATAGTTTACCCCCTCCCCCCCCCAATCCCAATCCACCGTTTTCCGTAAGTTTTGCCACCTTGATTTCCATCTCTTCTCTCTCACTCTCTCACTCTGCAAACCAATCATCCAGTCCAGAGCGTGTAAAGCGTGTGCATGCGCCACTCTTCGCTCACCCATTTGCTTTTTTAAAAATACACACTCTATTCCCCAATACGACGTGCTTTATTTACTACTGTTTACTATTGCTTCTATATAAAAAGCTGTACACTCTTGCCTTTTCCTTTTCCTTCTTCTTTTCCTCTTTTCGACACTAACATCAACCCGTCTCTTATATCCCTTTGCCGGTCCATGTTCTCGCCCCCTTCTAAAACTCTACAATCGTCTCTCAACACATTACTGGATTGCGCTCAAGAGTACCTCGCTGATGTCTGTTTTGACTATCCGTGCGGCAAGATCTGGGCTCATCGGGGTGAGCTCTTCTCTACTTTTATTTTCCGTTGTTGGTGCAATATACAATACCTGCTTATTATTTATACGATACTGCTATCATTGATAAAAAAAACATATAGCCATAATACTTGCTCGCGCGCCGAAAGAATTTACAAACAAATTCCTTTCGCAATTGCTGCAGCATGCCGACTCCTTTGAGGTTATTGTCATTGACGAACCCATCGTACCATACTCGACTATGCAACATTTGCTCCGCTACTGGTACACGGCTGAGTTCGTCCAGCCGTCTATGCCTCCGTCAACGGACCAAGACGCCGGTGCGGACACCAGCGACGTTTCATCCTTGTCCACCCTCTCGCTGACCAGCACACAGACCAGTGCCTCCCTAATGACCCTATCCACAATTCGTAGCAGCAGCAGCAACAACAACAACAGTGCTTGTGAATTGGGTATAACAGTTGGTCAAGGCAGTAGTGACGCCAACATTAGCAAGGATATCCTAGACCAAGAAAAACGAGTGGGCACGGCCCTCTTTCGTCGTGACACCAACCCCGTCGAGCAATTGAAATCGGATATTGCCGCCATGTATGAAAGCCAGCTCGGAAGCGACGTGACACTTAAGCTATTTACGAATCCAAAAGCACCAGCAACAACGACAACAGCACCAGTGGTAGTACCACCACAGCAGCAATGTGCCGTCCATCGATGCATCCTGGCTGCCCAATCACAGCATTTTTATGCCATGTTTTGCAAAGAGTTTCGTGAAGCCTCAAGTTCGACGGTGTATCTGTCGGGCGACATTTTTGCGCCCACCAGTTTCAACGTGATTCTTCGCTACTATTACACCGACAAGCTGCACATCCCGCCGGGTCCAGCCAACGACACATCGCCTGCCGCTGTCGAAACGCCGCACCAGCAGAGTCTGGCTCGCAAGAAATACAGTCTTCGCTTACTGCACGACGCCTTTCGATTGGCCGACTACCTGGGCGACTATGACACAGTCTGTGCCGCCATCCTCCACGACATGGCCGAGCTCTGCAACCATTTCAAATGTACATGTGGCGATTGCGCAGCATTGCTGCCATCCATGCTCTGGTTTTCGGATAAATACAAAAGCCACGTTCCTGCTCTTCGGCTGAACCTGATCACCATCTATTCCGAGCCCGTCCACATCAATTCCTTGGCCTCGCTCTGGTCTGCCCAAGCGTTTTCGGTGCTGGCAGATTCCAAGACGTGTGATATCGTTACTGAAATCGTCGCTCAGATTACCTCCAATATCAAGAAACAGACGGCGATTCAGATGGTCGAAGCTCTTCATTTATGTCTGTCACGTATCCAGCACCGCAAAGCATCTTCGACGTCAACGGTGCACCAGATTCTGGAGAACTTGGTGAGCCACACCATTTCCATCATTTCCGACAACTTTGAATTCTATTGCGTCGAGTATCCGATCCTGTTATCGTGTGTGGATGGCATTGCCGTTGGCTCCGGGCTTTCTGTCGACTTTTTGGAGTTTCTTCTCACTCGCATCATGCAAGAAGGAATCAATGACCGGAACGCAGGCGAGTTGTATCAGAGCATCGTGAGAGACCTGATTGGCCGGCAGGAGATGGATCAAGACAGGATCGTGGATAGCGTGTTAGTGGATGCTTATCAGCAATGTGTCGCCTATCTCGCTAGCCATTGGTCACAAGTCAAGGCCCTAGGTGGGCTCAAAAAGATTGAGAAGGATATCATGAGAAGACTTTCCGAAGGTAAAGCACCAAAGGATCGCGTGTGCTTAGCTATTACCATTGTACAAATTATTAGTATCCAATGCCTCCTTTGACGCTCACAGAACAGTTTAATTTCTAGATATCGAAGTCCCATATCGAAGCCTGACCAAATCTTTCGAAACCGATCTTGCGTCTCTCTTTGGGTTCAAATCAAGATCCTCGAACAAGTCCAAAAAAACAGAGACCGAGTACGGAGCAGTGCGACGCAACAGTGCTGCAAGTGGTGGAAGCTTGTCGTACAGACGACTTTCGTTTATAAGCTTGAGAAGCAGACGCTCACATGACAGTCTAGCAACAGCCCAGACATCAGCATCAGCATCAGCCGCAGCAACAACAACAACAACAGCATCAGGCCAACATCACATTGCGCAACACCGTGACCATCGCTTACAGTTACCACCTAATAGTCTGGCTGCCGCTGCAACCTATCCTGAAGCTACAGGCATTCCGTCTTTGCGTGAACTTGCTCGAGAAGGCATCCAAAACAATACCGGCAATCATCATGCTTCGTCGCGAGCATCGTCTTCATCGTCCCTATTAGCCGACGCTCTATTACCAATGGATCACACCAATAGTAGCATTAGCAGCAGTAACGCGGCAGCAGCAGCAGCAGCAGCTACAATGTCGATGTCGGCTTCTACCCCTGTGCGTTCAACAACGCCTTCTGGACGACCGTCACGATTACGATTCGAACTGCCCACAATGCCTCAAAGACCAGCCAGTACTGGTATACATGGTGATGGCAATAATGTACCTCCAAACAAGGTTGTGTTGCAACCTAGGATCAAGGATAAAAAGAAGAAGAATAAAAAGAATAGCAAAATACAACGCAGCCATTCGCCATTGCGAGCACGACTTGGCTGGGGGTCGAGTAGTAATAGTGATGCAAGTGACTATGAGGATGCGAACAGCGGTGATAGTCTTGCGACCGCTGTCATGCCAGTGTTGGGCGCCAAAGTGGAATTGCTACGTCGACCTTTACCCATGCTCGGTACGATAAAGTATATTGGCGAGGTGCATTTCGCAAAGGGTACCTATGTTGGCGTTGAGCTTGAGAATAGACGTAAGTTTATCAGTGAAGTGCGTTGTTGCCCGTAAGTACATGACTGCTCAACTAACGTCTTTTGGGTAACATGTAGTTGGGAGCAGTGATGGATCGTATAATGGCGTACGCTACTTCCATACTGACCAACAACGCGGGGCGTTCTGCAAAGTGAGTTAAAATTTATGTACAGATCAAATATCTAATAAGGAGTGAATGCAGGAACCATGGCTAACCTCATGGCATATACATATTCTAGGTCGATGATTTCAAAATTCTTTCCATGCCAGCAAGTACTGCTCGTGCATAATCTTTTTACATTATCAGTAATCATTATGTTGTAACCATACATACATATATCATACTCTCCTACAATTTGATACCCGCCTCTCTTTCTCTCTTTCTCTTTCTCTGTTGTCCCCATCATCGATATTTCATCAAAGTATAGATATGCATTTTTCTGTAAAACCCCCCATCTCTCCAAACAACTCTCGCTTCTCATATAGTGTACATATGTGTTATCCTCTCCCTTTTTTATCTTTTTTTTTGCTGCATAAATTTTCGCTTAAACCATCAACCCTGATGATCTTTTCTCCAAGGAATCACGTGAAATTATTGTAACTGAGAGAAAGATAGAGTTTTCCTCCAAAAGCCTGACACGTTGCACACCCTGCTTTCTGGTTTCTGCGTTTCCCCTGGTTACCTTCATTTTACGAACCGAGCAAGAATGGAAAAATATTCGCGTTGGAGGGTGAGTTCTACACTCTAATCTTGTACCGTTTTATCTTTTAATTTTGAAATTAAACTTTGACAAAATGTATTTGTTACAACTAGGATGCCGGTACGGGTATTCAACCATTCCTACCACCTGTCGTACGTTCATACCCGTATCTATATTTCAGACTTTCCTCCACTTATAGCGTGTATATTGAATCAAAATGTCTTTGTCTTTGATAGCCACCACGTACGGAATCGAGTCTGCTATTGACACTCTCCAATGCCGTCCATTACATTGTCGGACCCATCCAAGGCCTTGTCAAACTTGCTCTGGTTTTGGTATTAAGTTTGCTCCATTTCCTCATGAGCAAGGTTCTTGGTATAATTATGGTAAGAAAATGGCGTCTTTATATGTCATTTGCTTATGGAAAACCGCGTATATGTGTATACTAAGCATGTATGGTTTAGGTGGGTCCTCTTCATCGGATATGGTCACGGATATGGTCGACGTTGTTTCTGCGGCTCATCCTATTTGCAAGCGGCTTCTTTTACATCAAAACCGAAACCATATCATTACGTCGTGGTAGCAGTCGACGCAACACCAGCAACAACGCGAATCAAACGGGGTCCGTCAAATCCGGGGATATTATTGTTGCCAACTGGACGTCGTACATTGATGTTATTTACCTTGCCTACGCCTACGGCCCTGTTTTCACTCAAGTATACCCACAAGGTCAAGTACGTCGGATCAGTTTTTGGAAAGCATTGCGACTGTGTACAAAGATGCCCGCTAGCATGCAAGAGGAGACGGGCCCAGTATGTTCGGTTCGGGATCTTGCTCAACAAGCCAAAGCCAATGGATGGGGTCCTGTTGTCGTGTTCCCAGAAGGCACAACATCGAATGGCCGTGCATTGTTGAAATTTGCTCCTGTCTTTAAAACTTTTCAACCTTCCGAACGTGATGGACGGTTTCATGTCTTGTCGTTTAGGTGAATTAAATGATAATAACATGGGATGAGCGGATTATGTGGGATGTACACTATATTGCAAGAAAAGCTTACATTGTATTTTGGATGATTTTTTTAGATACGAGTATCGTAACTTGCCACCCACTTATACAGTTGGCAACCAATTTTGGCACTTTTGCAAATTATGCTCTCAGGTACCAATTTGCATAGAAACAGAAAGGCGCTTTTTTACGTTATCTCTAGTCAGTGTTTTGTAATGGCAACTCATCCAATTCCTCCAACCAATAGTTCTATAATACATTATCAGTCAAACGACTTGCCAGCGATGATGTCCCCTGTAATCCAGCCATGACCTCATCCCAAGAAGCAGCAGATTTGGCGTCACTCGCTGGCAAAGAGATTGCGGATGATTTAGTCGGCGGTCAACTCACGGTCTGTTTAGGCAACATGTCACGACTGCGAAAGACCAACTTGAGCATGAATGATAAGCGAGATTTTCTCGAATATTATCATTCCAGAGATAAAAAGAGCGCAAGAAAGCAAGAACAACAGACACTTCGCAGCAAGAAATCAAAATGATGTTGAAAAGTTTCTTTTTAATAATATTAGTGATGATAATTTGGTATATATAAGATGCAGAAATGTGTGTGTGCGTGTGTGTGTTGCTAATTGAAGTGTGTGTGTCTGTGTGTGTGAATATATCTTTGTGCTGTATGTATAAATGTACTACCGTCGTCCCTTCTTTATATTAGCAGCAAGTGAAATACGGCTTTTTGCTTTTGACTACTTCTATCGTTTCCATGATGATCGTTACGCGCTTACGAACATTCTTGTTGGTATCATCTTCCGATTCATCATCACTCGAGGACTCGTTCTCACCGTCACTTCCCACGTTTCGTCCGAGACGCAAGTTTTTCATCAACCGTCGCCGTCGACGACGACCCAAGTCTACGGACATGCGGCTTGTAATTCGATCTCTCCACGGCAATCGTCCCTGCTCCTGTCCCTGTTGCTGTTTTTGCTGTTGCTGACGAAGTTGGGCTGGTATACTATCAAACGAAGAAGAAGAGGACTGATGCATCGACAAATCAAACGAAGTTGACCGCTTGGTACGTAACCGTCTTGGCGATTGTTGCTGCTGGTGAGGACTTCGCTGTTGTATCAATCGTTCATCATATTCGATCAAAATTTCTTCTCGATTGACAAGAACGCGTTCCGTAGCCACGAGATCAATTGGGGTTGCATGCGGATCCGACAAGGCACGGACAATATTGAATCCTTGACCTTTCAATACTGCTATTTGTCGTTGAAACATGCGTTCATCAAAATCAGAGTCGGTCTTGAACAAGTCGTGGAGCTCATGCACCGTTTGTCGCCACCAGACTGGATCCGACAAGACGCTCAAGAACTTGTGTCGTGTTGTTTCGGAAAATGGACGTGCGATCAAGGGCTCAGGGAGTGCGAGCCAGCCATAAGGATAAGATCGCCATTGGTCTGGATGTTTGAAAGGAAACGCAAGTCCGTTGTCTATTGCTGCTACTTGAACGTATGCCTGTTTGACTGCGTCCAGTAAGCTTCCGCTTGCTGTTGGACTGCTGCTTCCACTGCCGCTGTTACTACTCGTACTACTACCCTCTTGGCAAAATTTGATCATCCAGTTATCCAGTCCACGATCTAAACAGCGTTTCGTTTAATACAATTCCTGGGTATCTTGTATTTCATCAAAAGCAGACACAACGGGAACTTACCGGTATTACGGATCAGATAATCCAATATCACCAGCTGTTCAAATTCAACCTTAAATTGGTCCTGGATACGATGCTTCCAGCGAAACCCTTTTTTTGTATGAGCAATAGCCGTGGGAGAACGATTAACATGTGTCTGATCACTCTCATAGCGCTCATCCGTCACTACTTCCGCAAACATTTCCTGCGCATCACGAGGGTGACTAGTCAAGGCTGCATATCCATCTGCCGAATTGTTGTTGTGTTGATGAAGGTGATGATCGTCGCCTTCGTCATTGTTGTTATTGTAGTCTTCATCATCATCATCATCATAAGTGTCCTGACCCATGCACCCGGCCCAAACAGAAGTGCCCCGCATCAACGACGACGACGAATGATATTGATCCACAGGAAACGGATGATCGCGCAAAAACAAGTTGGCGTCCTGGAACCCATCCAGAAAACATTGAAAACTACCGATCTTTGGAGGAAGCCCGACCACGGACGCAGAGCGACGATCGAGATAGTCATAGTGGAACGAAGGCGATGCCAAGTGGATCACGTCAGTGTGTGGGACAAGACATGTACCGAGACGACGGTCAATGAGGGAGGACGCAGCTTCAGAAATGTAGCCGAGGTTAGGAATCAGACAACTCCGGCCAAAGCAGCAAGGGAACAAATGTCGGTGGATCCACTTTGTCCACTTGGGATTGAGGCGGCCATACGGTTCTTCGTTTTTCGGTTTGAATACCCCTACAATCTTGCCTTGGCTATTGCGACAAAAGTAGGACCCACTCGAGCCCTGGCTGATGCGCGTTGGCTGCACGCCCCCGTTATCAATCGCCGACCGAACGGACTGCACCACAGACTCGAATTCTTCTTTACTGACCGGAATGTCCTATATACATATACATGTACATGAAGTATGTATGTATGTACGTTTGTGTGTATGTGTTTATGCATATCTCTATGTGAGTACATGTGTAAATGCGAGTTATGGCCCCAACAGAAGACAAGAGCCCATGTTCGCTATTGGGAGACAACGACAGGCTTTTCTTATCCTCTCTCTATACAGGGGTATGGTATATCTAACCTTATGCTGATATTGATGTTGTTGCTGCTGCTGCTGCTGTTGCTGCTCTAACTGTAATTGCTGCGGTGGAGACGACACTCGTTGCATCGACAATTGACTTGGCAAGGAAGCGGCCGACGACGACGCTACTGCTGCTCCGTTCGGGTCCCATTTCACAAACACGGACGTCGACAACTGATCGGTCTGAGCCAAAGTGTTATCAAATGACAACGGTGTTAGCGACATGCCGCGCACGTGCTTTTTGTTTTTTCCGAGCATGCGGCGTCTGCCACCACGGAACCGCCGCCGACGTACAATCGTCCATCCGCGTTTCGGCAACTCCTTGAGCATCGGGTCCGCTTGAGAAGGCATATCGCCTTGCTGAATATCGGCCATAATAACTTGAGGTAGAGAAGCAAACGATGCTTCCGTTGCCGTCTTTTTGCGAAACGGCAGCTTGTTTCGAATGTACCGTTGGGTGGCGATTGGAATCTCTGCTGCTCGTTTGGCTGACATGGACGCACGGGCTGAAAAGTGAAACAATCCTGCTTCCTCATTGTCATCCTCTAGAATGGTGTCACTGTTGATTTCACCTCCTCCTGGTGTAGTAGTAGTAGTAGTAGCAGTAATAGTAGCAATAGGATCGCCTTCAGGTAATGGCGTGGCTTGTGGTAATGGTGGGACAATAGCACTATGCAAACTGCTGGAAACAAGTAAAGAGTTGGGATGGCGTGCAATGGACGTTTGGGCGGTCAGATCGTCAAAATCGTCATCAAAGTCATCATGTTGTTGTAAACGGGTGTAGGTGCCTTGGCCGCCACCGCCGCTCGACGAGGCACTCGTGTGCCTTGCGCGAGTAAACATTTATACAGGGTCGTATGGGAGAACGGTTGTTGTTGTTGTTGTTGTTGTGGAAAACGAAGCAAAGGGAAAGAAAGAGAGGCAAAGGGTATCTTATTATTATTAATCGTAATATGCAAAGTTTAAAGGGGGGGGGATGGAATGGTTAAAAGGAGGATGAAAATAAAAAGCCAAGCGATTTTGACAAGGTGCTACAAAAACAAAAGAAAACCTTGTGAAAGTGAGTATGAAAAAATATTTTGCAAAATGTGCCACACACACATACACACAAACGCGCGTAAATAAACACGATCGTCACTTGTACCATTGCAGCTACCAGGAGTATATGCATGGATAACCCTTCCTCCCTTTGTTTCTTCTTTCCCTTACCGTTTGCATTTGCATAGTTAGGATCACATAAATATATCAAGTTCTTCATAAAAGTCGAGGTGTTTGTCAATGATTTGATCCAGCAACTTGCTATTCACTTGCTTGTCCTTCATCGTAAGGCGCTATGTAGATTTGTATGTACACAATGTTAGCCATGTGTCTCGTAAAAATACACATACGATCATCAACTTACAAACACGTATCGACAGCTTTGATAGATTTGGAGGTACAGTAACTTGCTCTTTTCAGACCGTCGATCATGACCGCGTTCCTTGGACATGGTGCTCCACAACCTATTTTTGATCAAGTCCTTGTTTTCTGATTCCCAGGTATCGCTTGATCCTCCTGCTGCTCCTGAAGGTGTCTTTTTCTACAAAAGCCGGTTACGTCAAAAACGAAGCTGTACTAGCCAATGTCGATGCGTCCTCTTCTCTCAAAGTATTCTCACCTTTCGCATCTGTTCCGGGGACGAAGGCTGTTCTTTTCGCTTCCCTTTCGCAGTTGTTGTAGGCGCAGCTGATGACGACGCTGCAGTAGCTGCTGCTCTTGTAGGTGAAGGCTTGTTGCTACCACTACCCCCTGCTTCTTGTCGTTCCAGTAAGAACTTGAGATCAATTGTATTCCGCTTTTTAGGCACAGGCTTCGGACGCGGTTTGGCGAAAAAATCAGGTCGTTGCAACTGGCGTAGTCGTTCCTTTTCCATCATATCTTGATCTCGGGCAGCGAGAATATCCCATTTCCATTGATGCGGTTTGATAGTATTCGTGATAGCATGTTTGTCATTGAGTTGTTGTTCCTCTTCTGCGAAAAAGCCAAGTGCACCCAAGTAATCTGCCGTATCATTGCGAATCATTGGGGTGGGTGGTGGATAGTAAAATAGGCGAGATAGCAACGTCTCGATCGAGTCATCGTCAAAGCGTGATTGGTACAGCTGGGCACATATGCAATCGTTTCCATTGAAGTCTGTGTCTGCGTAGAGTAGGATATAGGCAGTAGCTGGCAATGGGTACTGTGGACCTACATCCGCGCGTGTGATGCATGAGATCGGGGTGTTTTGGATATACACAAGGAGTGCTGTTACATATACACCCACACAAATACCCCAAGCACACACTTACGTTCAATAAAAGGGTTTTCCACACCGTCTTCCATGATTTCTTCTTTATCCTCCAAACACTCCAGCAGCAAACCATGATTGCTACGTGTATTCTCGCCCTGAACAGGTCAAAACAAATAGAGTAGGTTAAACTACAGACACGTCGTTCCCGAGCAAAACAGATTGTTTACCTTGGTACCAAACACGACATTTAAAAACGTATCCAAACCATCAGCAGCCCCTGGCATCATCAAACTTAAGATGGGGAGGGCAGTATATCATTTGAGTACATAAAAAGAACTGTTTCATTTGAATAACAGAGAGGGGGTTTTCTTCTTTCAACTTACCATTGCCACCGCTCGGTCATATACGACTGTAACGTGATACTGTTCAGCTCCAACACGTCTGTAAGTCTAAACGTAACATCAAAAGTGGTTGCTGCTGCCGCTGCTGCTATTTTCGCGTTTTCTTTGCATGGTGTCAAGTGGAGCTCTGGATTTGTTTATGGAGGATATTAGAAACGGAAGTTGACCATAGCAGTATCTATATATACCTGGAGGATCTTGATCAGACCAATAACGATCTTTCAACCATTCCAATTCTAACGTATATGAAGAAATGACGCGAACGATTGATCAATCGGATCGGATCGGATCGATTGTCGTTTCGTGAGGTTTGTTAGATCATTAAATTTTCTTTGAGACAAATCGCACGTTAATTATGTGACGAAAAAATGTAGTTTATTTGCCTTTGCCGAAATGCTGTGGCCGATATAAATGCAGAGGACCAGATAATGCGCAATCGAGCATCAACGTGGAATTTATGAAAGGAGAGGGAGAGGGAGAAAAGAACAAGTAGCGAAGGTTTACAGAAAAACTGAGAATCAAAGTTATACATGAATTATTTGGAGCTTACAAACTAATTATACTACTTTCCCCACTCGACATCATCGTCTAACGTCAAGCGTACTATATAATACATTTTTGAGCGTGTTAGTGAGCGAGTCTCCTCCTTGGCACCAAACAAAGCACAAGATTACTTACAGTAAAAGTTGATGGATATGGCCAACACGACGAATGCGGTGAGGACACCCGGACCATATTTGTCCGAAAACTCGCCCGTATCATTTCGTGTCACGCGGTCGGCGCGTTCGTGATAATTGTACAAGGCATAGATCATGGCGCCCAACGACAAAGCAGTGAAGATACCTGACGAAATCTGGCCCACCTTGTCCGAAAAGTTGAGCAAACCAATCGCCAGACCGCCCAACAAGAGTGTGAACTGCAGCCAAGCCAAGAATGTACGCTCGTTTGCGAAATACGTCTTGACCGGTGGTGGTTTAGCCGATGCTGCAGCGACACGTGCGGCACGCGCAGAAGCACTCTTCTTATTGTTCTGATCGTTGCGCTTAAATGTTGTCTTGCTCTTCTTGAACAAGTACCGCAGTCCAGCAGGTGACAAGATACTCTTTCTTCTCTTCGCCTCGACGTCCTCAGGCTCGCCGCCCTGTTGCTGGAGTAGCGGCGTGTCTTCCGTAGCAGCATTTGTGCCAGAAGAAGGCTGCGTCGTGGCTTCGGCGATCATACGGATTTGTACATGATCCTCCTCATTGCTATGACCCGAAGCCGAGCTACTTCCGGCCGTGTCTTCTGTAGGACGCAGCAAGCCAAACGAGCGAACACGCGGCTTGCGAATATCAATGTCCATTTGAGGCAGCCAGAAGGGCAACACATTGATCCTGTCCTCCAACAAGGTCGCACAGCCATGAATAAACTTGGAAAATTTGGGAACAGACTCGACCAAATGCGAGTTGACCAGTTCGACGACCCACTGTGGAGGTTCCTGGCCGACGTGGGTTTGAAGCTTGACCTCCAAGACAGCATAGGGGAAGCGGCAAATGTCTTCTTCGGGCAATTGCTTGAATGGATAGTCCACACCAATATCCATGCGTCGCCAGTTATTACCCGATCGTGCACGACCGCCCATGTTGTCCTCGCGAATCAACGATAGCTCGGTATCCAAAGAAATACGTACACGCGCATCGCCAGGCAATTGGAACGCCGTTCGGTTATAGAATGTGCGCATCATGGGGTGCAGTCGTTTGGTCAAGACCGTGTATTGCACTTCTTGCGCGAGCTGTTCCATTTCCTCGATCTCCTTTTCCGAATGCTTGCCTTGCTCACGCATCTTGGCAAAGAGCTCGTCGGTGGTATATTCGCCGCTCAAGAACGCGTTCAGGTATTTCTCCTTGACAGGGAATCGAGCCTTGACCGATTTTTCGCCAGTCCAGTCTTCGCGATGTGTCTTGCGCTCCACAAAGATGGTGTTGGACTCCATGCCTCCATACCAGCGCATGCGGATGGCTTCGGCTCCTTCACTCTTCTCCAGACGGCCCATGTACAAGTTAAAGTCGTCATTATCGTAGTAGATGCTGGTGATGGCAGAGTCCTGGGCCTCGAACTCCTTGTTCGGGTTGAACACCAGGACGGGTAAATGTTTGAGGATGATCAGTTTGAGCTCAGTGATATTGTCGGGATGGACCCTGAAACGCACGTATGTGATGGTGAGTGTTTGATGTCACTTGAGTCAGAAGAAAACAACTCCAATTCCTTTTGTATTCATACCAATATTTTGTTGTGTTGCGGACAAACGCCGACTGTTTGCCACCGGCAGCAGCATCGCCACGACGCTCCTTGCCTCGTGTGCGTACCCGATCGTACAATGTGGATATGCGGACAATAAGGGCATCGTAGTTCTCCTTGTAGAATGGCTTAGCATTCAGACGTACGTTAAACATGGGCTTGAGCGGCCATTTGGTTACTTTCTATATTATAAATAAAAAAAACGTTGTTAAGTCGCACCTTCCCTGAAACACTAATGAAAGAAATTAAAAAGATAAAAACAAACATCATGCTTCTTGATGATCTTCAGGAAACCGGTATAGTTGAGTCGTGTAAACTTGGCCAAGTCATGGACGTCGGCAATGATATGGCCCAATTCCATTTCTGACGCAGTAAACTCGTCTTCTTCCGGAGCCTCTTTGCGACACAGCTCTTCGACCTCACGCGCCTCGGCCTCAATACGTCGGTTGATTTCTTCCAGTTTGACACGTTGGAAGCTATACACCTTGTCGAGTTCCTTTTCTAATCGCTCGACGAATTCCGATTCGTGTTCCTCTGTCCATTCTTGATTCCCTCGTGAATTCTGTTTCAAAAATCGTTTCAAGTCGTCGTATGCTGTTGTATTTTTTTATTATAATTATTATCAAGTTATAACGTCGTATCTCGTTGCGTTATCAGTACTTGCTATCAACACTCGGAACAATAAAGGGGGGGGGGAGGAGGGAGAGAAAAAGTGTCAAACCTAAGTAATAAAAGGTCCATTCAGGATAGAGTGAAGTCTGCAGGGTATGGCCAAACTTCATTGTAGTTGTGAGGAATTACGGAGAAGAACAAGGTGCGAGAGAAAAAGTATGATAGTATTAACGAAGGAAAGAGGAAGAAAAAAAAAGTTCTCTTTTTTCTTTTTTAGCCTGGCGGGGGGTAAGTGTCCTAGAAAGTGTGTGTGCCAAAGAACGGAGCCAATCATGTCAAACGCATTGTTCAGTAAACCCAGGGCAAAATGATCCATCGGCCTTTGGGGAACGCCTTTTTGTAACGATCGTCAAACGTCGTTTTATACCATGCTTCTGTCTCGTCTGCCGTGATGGACAAGTTCACAATCGTCCATACAAGACCACACAGCAGCGTCCAGTTGCCAAAGCCGTGCAGGATGCACAGGGCGAAATAGATCAAGATGTCTGCCAGGTAGTGAGGCACAACCACCGATTCAAACCAATCGCCTCGAGGGATTTGATACCCCGAACGCTTTTCACGCAATGAAGCAAGAATGTGATGGCACGTGTGTTGGTGATTGGACGCATAAGCAAACAGCGCTACCGCCAGCGTCGTACGAACGAGGATCGTCGGAGCTGCAAAGGCCTTCTTCCATGCCATCACCGTTGTCGTGTCACTGTTCCATAGACCAAGGTTGGCGGCTCCTTCTATCCACGTGGCAACCACCATAGCACCGTAAAATCCAAGCCCGGTTGCATAATGCGAAATATGCATGCGCGCATTGCGTGAGGGTCGCTCAACGCACAACGATTCGTAAACGCGTCGGCCCAAATGCATCGTCATTAACACGAGAGCCAAGACACAGAATTCGGGTTCAATGTGAGTGCTGCCTTGTGCGGTATCCAAAGTACGCACCAAGGTTAAGATGGGGCCCCCTGCTTTGCTGAAGTTTTTGGTTGGCTGCCAAAGCAGTAATAGCGCAATCTCGATACATGATTCCAGGGCAAACGCGAAACCGACAATGTAAAAGTGTGAAAACCACGATTTGGGTACTGTCAATTGAGCGAGCCAATGACCAAGAGGTGATTGAGGCTTGTCGGCTGTGATGTTAAGTTTTCCATACGGTAGAACTGATGTGCGGAAGAATTGGACCCATTTGGCAATGAGGGAAAGAAGAGTAAGAGTGCAAAGACAAAAGCAAAGTAAAGCTATAAGGTACATAATCCAGTGAATTTAGTGGCAGTGGTAGGTCGCCATACCAAATACTGGATTTCTTTCTGCGTTTTCTATAAATCCATAAAAGATTTGGGTGACAGCGATAAATGGTCAGTGCATTAGAACGATTGGAAATCTGCAACCATGACGTGGTATATGAATCGACGTTTACGCATTTGATGGCGTCGCGTCGAATGGTACTGTATGCCAAGTAGCTTTGCGCGATCGCATGGAAATCAAGTTACTTTTTGCAGCTCGAACCGTGCTCATATGAGGGCACCGTGTAGATGTATGTTGCTGGACACGGTTCAAGACACCACTCCTCCTCTTCTTCTTCTCAATGATCCCATCTGCCTATATGCAAGCTGTCATTTCGTAATTTTCGTCTAGGCTGCAGTTTGTTTGCCAAGTGTGGCTTTGTTTCGACCTGTCAAGTATTCAAATAGGATTGAGTATGCTAGGATTCGCTCAGCACGGCAACTTTCTAATCTGTTACATCTCTTTTCCTTTCTTTGCTCGTTTAGTTGCATATGAGTGTGGCCACTTCAACGATATGATATATTGCAAGGGCATTTGAAAGTTGATTAGAGCGGTATTCTTTCGAGCTGCTATACTGACAAAACATTTCCCGAGAGAAGCAAACAAATCAAGCCATCGGCGGCTGTGGAAGCGGACAAACATATTCGGCTACGTTGTCGAATTTTTAGCGCACGAAGCGACGCCCGCTACATAATCCGTGTTTCACCTTAATCGTCAAAGGTGACGAGCAAAGGGAGGCCAAGTAGCTACATAATTATGTACTGCTGTATATGATGTTGCTACATATGGTCAACGCTGGACTCACTGTTGCATTGACTTGGATAAACAGTAAGCTAATTACTAATGTGCAATACATAGTATCATAATGCAGATCAATGCCGCCTTCAGTAGTTGATTTGACGATATTGGGGCAAGTTGGTGCGGTAGGGAGTTTTACGTTATTCAAGAGAAAGCTTCGAATTGTGTATTATTTCATGTTTGCTGCTCGACTTAGGTTTAATATCGGACTCATACCACATAACATCATGGTGGGAGAAAAACAGGGCACCTATACTAGACGACAGCATACATATCTGAGTCAAATGGATTTGCGTATACTCCACATACGTATGCCGTTCATGAAACCACACATCGATCTTTTCAAATACAAGGATCTTTTGCCTAGCATCATTAGAATAATTCAATTCGACAAGATGGTACATACTATCAGATTATCTTTTATATTATCAACAACACTAATACACACCCAGCCACCATGTACTACTAGTTTCTAACCAATTGGCTAAGTTGTCGCAGATCAGACCAGGAACTAGCCCATAACACAGTTTCTCCCAACAAGTCGGAAGATCGAGCAATAAATGTTCCCATCGTGGTCATCTTGTCTGCTCCCCGCAAAAAGAACGCAAGAATCTACTTCATTATACCCAGCACCCAAAAAGAAGAAGATCTTTACGCGTCCAAACCCTAAAAGGACAATTGTTCAGGAAAAAGAAACAGTCATGTTTCCATCTGTCCTCAAAAACAACCCAAAAAAGAGAGGACGATAAGATGAATCCATGCTTCTTTTTCCTCCCCTCAGGATCCCAAAAAAAAAGTAAATGATGCCCCTCAACACAAAGAAAAACCTAGTGTCTTCTTTTGTTTACTCCAGTATAACCCAAAACAGGAGTTACTCAAGAAATAAAGGACCCTAGCAATCCCAAAAGTCCCTACGTACCCCAAAAAAAAACAAGACAGAGTAGATGAAAGAAAGTTCCATCTTAGCCCCTCCTGTACATGGTATGACACTCAGAGGAATACACATTCCAAAGGTGAACACAATTATGGGCCCAAAGTAAACGCACGTTTCCCTCGGACGCGATAATTATCAAAGAACGAAACAATGATGACAGGCGAGCCCCGCCAGATGAGACGGTAGTGCACTCCGGAGGACTGCCCGCTCTTGTATTCGTAACAAAATTCTCGTTCGCGGCGACGTATGTCACAACAAACAAGGAAAACCCCTAGGAGAGACCTGGCATGCCTCAAAAAGTAGAACCCCATGAAAGAGCGTTCACTGTAGGAAAGGACTGGCCTTGCTCCGTTAGGGTACTGTGGAAAGTACGAGCCGAACAGGGTGGTCCCATTGTACGTCGTCAGCACATTCCGTAATATGAATCTTTGGCTTGTTTTCGTTTTCACAAGGAAGTTTTGCCTGGCTCCCAGTCATGTTGTCTCCGGCACTTGCATCAAATATCTTGTATGCGTGCGGCTTCCCGATAGTGTATGCGCACACTCTTTCCACGAACGTGGTGGTGTTGAGTCAACTATGGGGATTTCTGTTGTGTTGGGGGTGAACGACGTGTGTTGCCATTTAGACCCCCGCGCTAGCTGACGCTAGAGTTGTATCTGAGATGCCTCTTTGCTTTGGTCGATGGGATACGAAGCGTTCACGTTGCTCCATCCTGATGATCCTGCTTGGAGATCTCGTTTGATACTGCTGCCTTCGAACGAAGTGCTGCATATATATGTGTCAAATGCTGGTTGCTGTCTTTGCACCATGCTCTTTGCAGTAGAGTCGTATGGAAAGGACCTCGGTACTGTACATAGGATTTGGCGCTTTTTGGCCTATTGCCTGCATCGATGCCGCTGTGCATTTTCTGCTGTGCTGGCTCAAATATCGAAATGCGATGGCTGATTCTTTGTTGCTTTTATACCTCGTACACGCATGGTCGAGTGTTTATAGGCTTTCGACGGGGGCTCTGTAGGCCTTAGCTGATCGCTAACCGACGATGTATATGGTTTGTTTGTTTTCTTGCTTTGTTTAAAGAGCAGTGCTCTGTGAAGGATATGTGTTTGAGGAAGGGAGAGAATTAGGGATGGGGAGGGCCCGGTTGCTGACGTTTGCTGTTGCGGTTGCTGCTTGCTGAGGTGTTGTTGATGGATGGCTGTTTAGGAAAAAAATCTTAACCAACTCGCCTTATAAAACAAATGTCTCAACGGCCGTGACGGTGGAATTCCATCGACCCAATGGGTGCTCACAACGTGGCACATATCAGAGCTGAGTTTTGATGCTGCTGGATCTAGATTATGCAAGTCAGTTTCATCTCTGCAAGCGGTATCTAACTTGAGGGTGCTTCTATCTGCTGACATGTATCATTTCGCTAACACCCGAAAAGTGTAGCACAGAACCGCCAAGAACGTCGGCATTAAACCAACTGCTCACTAGTGAACTGACAACCCCGTAGTCTTGTGCTACCCACACACACACACACACACACACACTCTCTCTCTCTCTCTCTCCTTCTCTCTTTATTAGCGGATATGGGCAATCAATCGAGCCGAGAACAGCAAAAGGACACGGAATCACTTTTATCGTCGTGGTCACTGAAAAAGCAAACACAACTCAAAGAACAATATACCCAATTGCTACGCACCAGTAGCGAGAAAGAAGGACAAGCTGACGACGCTGATGCTGCATTGACAAAAAGCATTCCTACAGATAGGCTTGTGCAAGCCATTGTCGATCGTGACACGCCAATTCAACCCGAGCTTGCCACAGCATTAAGCTTATACATTGCTCAGTTAAGCAACACCAGCAAACGTGCGTCGTCTTCGAGCACGGTTTACTTCCAAGGATTCCTCAATGCTGCACGTAACGTGAATCACAATGCGGACGCGCCCACAATTGCGTTATACACAGTTTATACCTTTGCATACCAAAAGTACCAGTGCACCTTGGAAACATTTGTATTATGGCTCGTCAAAACGGCTATCCCCCTTTGGTTTGAAGGAAGCGGTATTGCCAAACCGACTGATTCACTATGGCATCAGCAACAGTATAGCGACAACACCATTGAAGCTAGTCCACCGCAACGGTTGATGGAATATCTCGTTTATCGTGAACAAAAACGTAAAGATCGACGAAAAAAACGAGAGCAAGAAGAAATGGCATTGTGGGCGGATGATACTGCTGATGCAAATCATAAAGAAAAGGCACAACAACAAACGAATACATGGCACTATCAAGCAACGCAAACGACGCGCGCAGTAGACGAATCAGCATTTGCATCATGGATTACCAATACCCCTATCGTTTTGACACTATTCCAAATCACAGCTTCAGTCGTCTTTTTTGGTAAAGCACCAGCATCAGACGACAATGACGACAAGGATGCACGACACCAGGACCGTATTGTAGGTCGATTATCGCCTGTTATCCAGAAACCATCAGGAAACATGTTTGGAAAGGGCGAGTTTTCCAAACTATTGACACCTTACGATTACTTTATGCTGACACGGTCGTTACCTGCTAATGCTCGTTCATGGTCAAGCTATGAGCAAAGTCAACGCCGAGTGTCGACTGATTTGGAGCACCATTTGATCTTTTCATCGAGACGCGATGGTACCAGCTGGCAAGTGTTAGTGAATCGAATTGTTAATCAAGGCGCGACATTGCTTGTCATCAAGACCAAGGATGGGTCCGTGTTTGGCGCTTATGCGGATGAGGAATGGAAACCTGTTACGGATTGGTATGGCAGCTCGTCCAACTTTTTGTTCCGTATCCAGTATCCTACTAGTGGTGGTGGTGGCAACGATGATGTGCTGCGTGAGCAAAATCAATTAGCTATGGATACGTGGGATGGTGGCAGAGGATCGAATTCGAACTTTCAATATCTGTGCTGGGGAAAACAGAGCCTTCCAAACGGTATGCAATAGCACCTCGATGATTGTGAAAGAAAACGATGCTGATCTTTTGTCTATCATTACCAGCCCTTGTCATGGGTGGGCAGTTCGACTATGCAGGTTTATGGCTTGATTCAGATTTCTTACACGGCCATTCTAAGGCTGGCCCTGTATGCACCACCTACCAAAGCCCACAGCTGTCACTCGATCAAAACTTCACCGTGGATGAAATTGAAGGTATCTATAACTGTTTTTTATATTCTATTAGTTTTTACTTAAATTAAGTTACATTATAATGCTACAGTATTCCTGGTTCGACCACTTCTGAGGAATGATGATGATGACATGATGCAGGAAGGAGGAGGAGTACTGAGCCGAGCAGAGGACATGGAATTCATGGAAATGGCTGGTAAAAAGCTTTACTCGCGAGACTTGCAGGAACCTGAACGCCTTGATGATGATGACGAAGAAGACGATAATCCAAAATAGTACATATAAAAGATAGGATGGGTGGATTTATAACCACTTTTACTGTAGTTGTGTATATGTCTAGTTACATACCAGATGGTGGTCATTTTTTGGAGTGTACCGAAAGTCTTGTCAATTCTTCCAAAGATTTGCTTTTTAAAGATTACAAGCTCAAAACAAAGATGTTAACAACAAAGAAAAGGCACCTTGGTCTGTTAAATTATGCTATGCCTAAATATTAATACCTTGAACGGCATATGCAAGCAAGAAAGAAAGAAGCGAATGCCGAAGCTCCAAAGAAGATATACGATCGATAACCGGGGGGGGGGTGGTGCTCAACATAAGCGGTGTCATCAAGCCAATGACAAGGTTACACATCCAATGCGATGAGCTCACCATACCGCTTGCTGGCGCAGTGCGATTAAAGAGCCACGGGTGAGCAATTTCTGCATTGTTTTAGAGAGGTCTATTCAATACCTTGTAAAATAACAATCAACAAAAATATGTTCAAGCAGAAGCATGCTCAGGTCAATATATGATGTTTAGATTTGATGCCGGGATAATCTTTTCAATTTTGTATAGCTCTTCTAATCGCTCGCACACTGTCGTGCTTAATGCACCGAGTTCCAAAATTGCTACCATGATTCCGTTTTGACTTGGTGTCGTACGAAACCATTCGCTAAAAGTCCCTGTAATCTGTTTTCAAGTTTAAAATGAAGTCAGCTATACAACCGTTATCATGATTATCTCCTCTTATTGGCTGTTTGTTGTATGAGATGATTCTGTACCCGCACTTCTTGTGCTCTCGATATGACACCTTGATCATATCCATAGAGCACATCATTTATAGGTGCAAATAACGCAGTACCAAAAGCCGCGCTATTTTGAAGGACTCCTTTGATGTCTGATGACCGTTAGAATTATCATCGGAGGGACTCATTACTGGCTTTGTTGTTTTGAGCGCATCTTCTTTTATTTCATATATTGCGGCTGGACCCTCCTCCTTTAACTTTTCATTGTAGATGATAGCAACGACATCGAGGGTTATTAATTACTGCGTACTGCTCTTGTTTGCTGTTATGGTATGAATAGTGAGGAACAGGTACCATAACTGATGTTGTATTTGCGCTTAAGGTTCAACGAGTGACCATAGAAAAATAAAAACAGCGGATTAGACGTTGTATGCATCATGCACACATTTACTTTCAGATATACGTATGCAAGACAGTGTACTATAGCCTATCAGCTCTTCGATAAACGTCAAGGAGTTAAGCAGCTTCACCAATGCATATGTAAAACACTTAACCAACGTTATTGATGTCGATCTTCAAGTATCGTTGGGGTTCCACTGTAACAGTCAATTTGGCAATAAAATGAGTGCTTAAAATAAGTGATGTTATGTAGGCTTGTATATACCAATGGAATAGCAGTATCATATTGAAAACATCTCGCAGTCGCACCCACTCCCAGTTGCAAATGTATGCAGCACTTAATTTGAAAAGATCTTCACTGCATGTGTTGTACTGGTCTTGACAGGCGCCACTTTAATGCTCAGGCTTCAATGAATGTGTTGTGATGCTTTTACAAGTACCAGAACTCTCACAATAGTTATCGCTAAGCGTATAATCAAGAAGATATGGAAACGCTTGAAAGAATAAAAATTAAAGTATGTGCCGAAACATGTTTATATGACAATCGCTATCTCATATAAATTCATCAGCGTAATCGTATGCTTCCTCCCACCTGTTTGCTGCTGGCACTGTATAACTGTCTGAAATAACTACTGTATAAGGCCGTAAATATCGTACGATACCGGGACGATGAGGCAGTCATTGACGCACGTGTTCTGGTGACTAGTTGATGATGGCTACTTGGAGATACTTTACGTTTGCTTTGTTTTAATCGCATTTTTCGGTATCTACGCTGCTTGGACAATTATTCTACACTTCTCTACTGGTGCACTGCATCTGTGGTATCATAAGAAATGGTCATTCATGTTTTACCTAATATAGCATCATTTACAATGCAGCAATCCTTTTTTTCATGAGCACCTTCCAGATGTAATCCTTCTGCTCTTCAACCACTGGTAGAAGATCGCGTGATAGTCGACTTCAACAAAGTATTGGATTATAATCCGTAGTCTAATTCGCTGCCTGTTGTGATGCTGTGTGGATTACAAGATGATAGCTTGGACTACATTTGTTATGGTGCCCGCCACCTAGAAACGTAAACTTTTTTCACTTATACAACCCACTTTTTTGATTTCATAGAACGATAGAGAGAGGCTCAAAGAATAATTCTATGAAAAGCTTTTACTTACATACGAGCAAAAAAAAATGAGAAATAAAGTGTCGAAGTTGGGGTCGATTTGAAGATTTAGCAGAGGATTTTGTCAGAATGTCAACCCTACTATACACTCTAGTATATGACATTAAATCGGCGATTTCCATATTAAGAAGGTAGTGTAACATTAGTGGTAAGCACTGGTGCAATATATACCTCAGCCTTCCAATTCCAATCAACATTGACTGTAATGGTGCCATGTAAATTATAAGTAGGATGACAGTTTGATTGTTCCTTTTTTTTTCCAAAACATTCCATACAATGGGGAGACTCAACAAGTACCAGAAGCATCTTAAAATTGTGCAAGAGTCAAAGAACACAATCAAGTAATTTTCTTGTGCATTCAAAGAGAACTGTCAGTTTCTAAGAATCATGTGAGATGCATCATATGAGAGCAGTTTGTTTATTTTCATCATCTGAGAAGCGAATTTTCAATGGATAAATATCGCTTAACTAAAAATGGAAATTTATAATGGCGGAACTTTAAATTTTTGAAATGTCCACTTGTTGTTTCTAGGTGGCGGGCACCATATACCATCGTTAATTAACAATACACCGGAGGAAAGACAACGAAAAGAACGTTGTTGTCTTCTCAACATCTACATTGAATGCTAGGTGGTAGTGAAGATAAGACCTAGCGAACTCCTAGAAAAATATCATATATATATGATACTATAGTATTATGATACAGTACAAACTGTATTCGACAGTTTGCCGAGGCTGTGATCCCGGGATCGGATCGGACCCCTGAAAGGGCAAATCTGATCCGACAGACGGGTCATGGATGGTACCACAATATACGCTTTACGCCATGTGTACTCGTAGCTGTTTTTTTTATTTGGGGCTTTGTGCCCCAAATTTAAATTTATTTAAAAAGCAGAGGGTAGCGGGAGTAAAAAGGGATATCTATGTAGTAGGTGGTCTAGGTGGTTATTTGCGGTCTGAGAGTGCCAAGGTTCGTCCTCGAGGACGGTGCGCCAATGCGTTGCCCAAATAATTTGGATCAAAAGTCCAACCAGTCCCACGTTACTCGTAACTGTTTATTATCAGATAATGACGAAAGGACTAAAAGAGGAACCCAACTTAATTCAGGTATCATGTATTCCGGGTGAACACACGTTTCAATGAAATTCTATACAATAGCCGCTCGCTAAGCCGATCACCTCGGTCATGACCCAAAAGTGATCGGCTTAGCGATTGATCGGCTTATCGAATTCGATGCCCATGTCTCAGATATATGAGGAGATGAAATACTGTTTATATAAGCCGATATGTCACAAAGATATGATCGATGATCGGCTTACCGAGCAAGCTCGATATTCACTGCTTACCGGGTCGGTAATTTTGAAAAGTAATCGGCTTAGCGAGAATATCGGCTTAAAAGTGATCAGCTTAGCGAGCGGCTACTGTACTACAATGTCTTCCTGCTTATGCGGAAATATCTAGGAGTCATACGACGCCCACCACCATTTCCCATCTCGTGCAACTTTAGGTGGAAGTAAGGATACAGGATCCGTTCTCCTATAGATGCTCTCATGATATATGGTAAACAGAAGCATATATCAAACCAGGTCCGTAAGCTAATGCTGTCATCCCCGCCAGATTTCTTTTGCGTTTCGGAAGCATAGCAGAACCACGCTGCTTTGTGACGGTTTAAATCCCACCACCAAAAAAGAAACCCGTTCTCTTTCGCGTTTTTGCTTTTTAAAAAAACGTGGAATGAGTGAGAGCAATTACGAAAAAATCTGCGAGGTTCCTACCGATTATGGAATCACGTTTACAAAGTACAAGAGCAACAAGACTGGTCTGACGGTTGCGCTCGCGGACATTGAAGGTAAAGAGGACATACATCCTTCTGATCGACCGACTAGTTCTGGGCTTCGTTTATACGGGATCGTTAATAATATTGATAAAACTACATAGCACCTCTTGTTAATGGTTATTTTGCCTTGGCAACGGAAAGTAAGTGATACTTTTTAGCTGACTAATATTGAACGATCTGTTGCGTTGAGAAAGAAGTGAACTAGAAAGCTAAGCGATGGCGGTTAAATAATAAAAATTATGCATGTGTATACGTATAGGCTTTGATGATTTTGGATGCCCACATACACTGGAACAGTAAGTGCAGAGTTGAAGTGAGATCTCATATTGGGCTGAGAGAGAAGTGATGGATCTTCAAAGAAAAAAGCGTATATAGTTACTCTCATTAACGATAAATCATCTTCAGTCTTGTATTCTTGGGCAGTGAGCAATTCCCCTACAAGGTATGATTTAAACGAAGTGCAATTTGAGATGGATATACTTATTGACAGCGGTGTCTCATAGGGTGTATTGGATACACTAGCAAATCGAGCAATTGCACAGGGCACGAATGCATGGACGGACGTGGATCACACATGCTACAGTAAATGTCTTGTTCTTGTGATAGATGGAGCAAATAACTAATTGGGAACGCTGTGGAGCTAACCTTTTGAGTTCAATTGCTATGTAATTTATAATAGCCATCACCACGGCCGGTAGCGAAGGATTCTTGAAGCTTCTTCCTACTTATGTCGATCACATTTTGTATCCGACTTTGACGGATAGTGGATATCATACTGAGGTTCATCACATCAATGGCAAAGGAGAAGACGCAGGTAAAGGAATTTATAATTGTTGAATCTGTATATCCGTCGGGTGCTATGCGGGCAAGTCTGTGATATTAATCACTTGTTTCTTCTTCTTATTATTATACTAGGGGTAAGGAATGGATTTTCTCATAATACTTGCAAAAGAAGTATATTGGGTTTGCTAATCTTGATTTTTCTGAAACAACCCTAGGTTGTATATAGTGAAATGCAGGTACGTAATTATAGCTGGCTAGGAGGATGTTATTATAGACGAACCGGATAATAATCTGGTTTATATGATAAAAAAATAAAGGGCTGCCAAAACTTGGGCGAGGATCGCATACATCTTCGCATGCGAAGAATCATGTTTCCTGAAGGTTGCGGCTATAGATCAGAGACGGGTGGATTGATGGAACGGTTACGTGAACTTTCAGTGGAAAAAAGTAAGTAAGAGGAAGAAAGAAATTAAAGCGGTTTCAATACATTTATACTCACGCTATGATTAATAACACAATTGAAATAAAAGTTCGTGAATATCACAGAAATTATTATCGCCCGGACAACTTGTGCCTCATTATCACTGGCACGGTCGACCATGCAAAAGTTTTAAAGGCACTCGAAGCAGTAGAGGCAAATATCATCAGCAAAGGTCCTTTACCTGCAATGCAACGGCCATGGATCGAAACGGGCAATTTTCCCAGCTTAGAAAAGGATATCGTGGAAACGGTCTTGTTTCCTGAAGAGGATGAGTCTATGGGTACTGTTCTGGTCGCATGGAACGGTCCCATGTGTCATGTAAGGAGCGTTCCGTTTCTCAGTGTTTTGAATATTAGCGTTTGGGTGACAACGATGATGATTATAATAACTGATTTCAAAATCTATATGCCATGCAGGACTATCTCCAACAAAAAGCCCTTGAGGTGCTCAATGTTTATTTGACCGAATCACCCGTCTCAGTTTTGCAAAAGGAGTTTGTAGAAATTGAGGATCCACTTTGCACAGGTACACACGCTACTAGATCACTACATTCCGCCTTTAATGGTGTGGCAATAATACTGTATTAAAAAACCTTTGGTGCAAACTTTATATAACAGATGTCGAATTCCATGCAACCGATCATTTGAAGACAACTATTATGCTGACTGTTTCCAGTGTACCGATCGAAGAAATGGAAGGTTTCCCGAACCATCTGTTTGCCACGCTCCAACGTCTTGTAGAACAAAATGAAATTGATATGAGTCGAATGAAGAATATTATTGAGAAAGAAATGCTCAAAGTAAGTTGGACGTCGCATGATTGTCGATTAAAGTTTGGATAGATACTTATCAAAATTATTATGCATATAAAGTTGTTAGACGATATAGAAAGGGATGCGCACGATACAGCAGCTGCCATTTGTATTTCGGGTAAAAACAAACTTGTGCATGCACCTAGTTGCTGTTTGTTGAGAAAATATACTGAATAGCTCTTTTGCTCAAAATTACAGATTTCCTTTATGGTGAGCCTGACGGTCGTGATTTGAAGGAATCTGTTAAAGATCAAGAGTTCTTGAACGTATTAGCCGGTTTTCAAGTGTCTGATTGGCTCGATGTACTGAAAAAGTAAGGAAATAGTAGTCTGTATCTTTGTACAATTCAATCCTTAATGTTAACCAAATGCAAATGATATGTGTTTAGATGGTACCTTGATTCGCCTCACGTGACTATCCTCGGTAAACCATCTGCCCAATTCGCAGATCAACTAGCTGAAGAAGAGAAAAAACGCATTCAAAAGCAAAGAACGGATCTCGGTGAGACAAAGCTGGAAGAATTACAAAACAAGTTGGAAGAAGCCATGACCAAAAATGATGTCGAGTTGCCCCACGATATCCTCGAAAACTTTACCATTCCTCCAGTGTCGTCAATCAACTTTATCAACGTTTTGACGGCTAGAAATGATGACGGCTGCACCGTTAAAATGTAAGGGCATAAATCTCGTTTAAACGGGCTATTATCCACCCAAAGTGGGAGTATGTAAAGCTAACATTTAGATATGCCTAACCCATTATTTATGACGCACTAGAAACAACGAGATTCAAGATTATGTCAACAAGGATGCTAGTACCAAAATACCACTATTTATCCAGTTTGATCGTATGTGAAATTAGATATGTGACTAGAAGCAGGGAAAACGAGTCGTTTGTCCTAAAAAAACATTTGTTGTTTTATTATTTAATAGATGTCCAATCTCGCTTCGTCAAAGTGTCGGCCCATATAAGCACTGCATCAGTTCCATCGCATCTTTTGCCTTATACACGACTTTTGCTCAAGGCTATCTTCTCGCTCCCTGTTGAACGAGACGGCGAAATCATCTCTTATGAAGATGTCGTTACCGGACTCAGTGAAGATACGGTTGAATATGACGCCGGTTTGGGCACTAGCAGTGGGTTCCGGGAATTGCTTGTGTTTACTGTAAAGACAGAGGAGACAAAATATCAAAAGGGCATTCAATGGTTGCAGGATATTCTTTGGAATACCCAATTTACTGCTGAACGGTAAAGTATATTTTTTAATGTTGAATCTTGAAATGCTTCTCGTACACATATTCTAACGATTATTATCACAATTAAAAAAAAACATAAATCAGCTTAAAGATTGTGGCATTCCAGATTCTGAACGACATTCCTCAAGCCAAGCGAGATGGACACAGCGTATGAATATCAATACTTTCCACACTATTGAACCATCAATAAGCTTTTCTGACACTATAAGGTAAATCATCTACATTTTTCATAGATGGCCAGTGCAGCAATGCGCGCACTTCAATTCGATGCTAGCAAGTCTGCGAACGCTGCACGCAACGTGTTGTTCCAAAGCAATTTCTTGCAAGACGTCGTGCAAAAGTTGGATAATGATCCAAGCTCGGTGATCAACGATCTGAGCATCTATCGTGAAGCATGTATGTGATATCTCAACAAGATGAATTGGTTGTATTATGGCCTACTTATCATCTTGCATCCCATTATTACGTATACAGTGTGCCATCCAGATAATATCCGGATCCATGTTACTGGCAATATCTTGAAGCTCAATGCTCCTCGAACCTCCTTCGCTCCTATCTGTTCACGCATGGTAATATACCTACATACGTGTTTGTTATACACGGGTTTTTTAGTGTGTAATAGTTCGAAAAATTGATGCAGCAATCCCTGTATATAGCAACATCCACAGCAAGCATTGGTTCCCGTTACGTTGGCACAAAATTTGCTTAGCCCTGCTGGTCAAGAACCTGGTCAGATTGTGAGTTGTCCAGAAACAACGGTTAAAACTATATAGCTGCTTTTTACGAGTATTAACCTCCCCTTTTCGGCATCTCTCTTTACTTTTTCACAGGGCGCTGTTGTCAGCTTGCCATCAATTGAAAACTCCTTCTCTTTACAAACAGTGAAAGGACCCAGTAACTTTGAAGATCCAGATATTCCGGCTTTGTTGGTGATGGCAGAACTGCTGGATACCATGGAAGGCATTTTCTGGAAGTTTATTCGTGGTCAAGGTCTTGCTTATTCGTGTTTCTTGAGTACTGATGTTGAGGCTGCGCTTATCAGCTTTACGATCTACAAGTCGCCCGATGTTTCCAAGGCTTTTGCTCAGGCCAAGCTTGTGATTGATCAGTTGGCAAACAATGAGGTAATGTTGATGTTGCTATGTGTCACCAAAACATTTAAAAATACATACAAACAAGAAAAGCTAAATTCTAGATGTAATACGTAGATGGAGATTGAGCCATCTTCAGTAGATGGCGCAAAGAGCGCTGTGATTTACAGTCTAGTTGCTCGAGAAAATACCATGGATCGTGCTGCATTGCAATCTTTTGTGAACCAAGTATTAAAACAAGTGCCAGCTAGTTATAACCGTAACCTACTTTCAGCTATCCAGGTAAAGTTACCGCTGCTCAATAAGTAGCAAAAAAAAACAAACAGCAAAACATCTAATTTGTTACTATTCTCCAGGCAACGACAATGGAGGACTTGCAGCATGTGTTGAAGAAATATTTTGTCAACATGTTCACGCCAGGCAAATGTAATATCGTGGCTGTCAGTTCCCCAAGCAAATCTGAGGAGATCAGAGATGGTTTTGGCTTGCTTGGTTTCAAGCTTGAGAGCATGAATTTAAACGATTTTTCCATTTGAAAGAAACATAACAGCCATCCCTCTCTCCCTCCCTCTTTTTCTCTTGCTCCAATCACACACATTTACTGCATAAAAAGTAAACAAATCCTCTCCCCTTACAACAACAACAACACCACCATCAATACAAGAAAAATAGAGATCTGATTGTAGTCCCTGTCCCACTCCATTATGCGCGCGCAATTGTGTGCATGGTTAGCTTTCAGTGGTTGATGAATTAGTGTATTTATAAATAAAATAGGAACGGATGAGATGAGAAAACAGGATATAATTTTCGTATTGGTGTGGATGAAGGGACCAAACAGACACACACGAATATAATCGGATAATACTTGGTGATTGCGTTTATACGCTCAATCCAAAAGCGTTGATCACTGCATATAATGATTTCGTTTCGTACCGGTAGCTCGCACTCCCTGTTAATATATGCATTTACCTATTAGAATAGCAAACTATCAAAAGAGATGTGGAAAAAAAAACTTTCGTAAACTTGCCATCATTAGCATTGTCCCAATATGCTGAACTTCCGGCATAGAAACCGGCACGTGTCCGTTGCATTATAACACAAGTAACTATCAAATAATTTGCATTAGAAATTAATATAGAAAGCCTCCCCTTTGTTGTATTTTCTGTATATATCTCAAGCGTACCGACGTATTTGGAGTTTTTCTGTTTCTCTTTGAGTCTCTTCAAGCACGTGTCAATGATGGTTTTGTTCCACTGTGAGACTTTGCCGTGTACGTACTCTGAATCCTGAATGGTAGATTCTGCTACCTAATTATTGTTTTTTAAAAAAAGGAAGGTGAAGGGCGGGTGAGTGGGAATCAATCAGTCAGTGCTAAAGTCGTCATCGTCGTCGTCGGCCGCCAGTAAAGTTTAGCAGTACAATGCAAACTGAGAAGACGAATCGATACCTCTTTAATCATTGCAGTTACTTCGTCCACATTGAACTTGTTCGACTTTGACTCCTGTTGTGCCTTTTTTTTTTAAAAAAAAAACCACCATAAACATTTAGCCTTTCAAAGCATTTCCTCCCTTCTTTCAACCAGCATAATTTTTAGAATGTGGTTTGGAAGTATCAACCTACTTCGCCAGGGATTTGTGCGTTTTCTTTGCCTGCATCGACAGTCATCATTTGCTAAAGGGAAGGAGGGGGTGTTTTAAAAGGGAGGATAAGGAACGGTGCTTAGGAACGGGTCTGTAGTGCGGAGTTACTATTGCATGCGCTTATGTCTATCACAGCACGTCAATGTATTTTATATATTTCCCCTCATTCTCATTCTCAATAATAAAAGCCAGTGTAATTATCATTACTCTTATGATATCTTCAGGCAAACCAATATATCTTTTTTTATTCCTCTTATCAAGTATCGTTATTGCATAACAGGGTTAACAGGGCAGAGCTTAACCCGAACTGTTTCTTCCGTTTCCACGTTGATTTTTCCTTCCTGTTCGTCATCCAATATGGCCAAATTGTCAACTTGTGTTTCCAGAGCAATCAACAAATACGCAACCATATTGAAAACGCCAAGCCATTTGTTTCGTTCTTCGTGACGAGTTGGGATTGTTGCTGTCAAAGCTTGCCTGTGGACGAATTTTCCTTGGTCATTCATCTGCATCTCAGATAATGCAATTGTCGCTCTGATCGTTTGAATACCGTATACCCTCGTTTGTGAAAACGTTTGGAAACTTGAGTTCAAATGGGTATTAGCAATCCCCTTGAGCATGTTGAGCATGTTATGAACCTGCTTGACGCTATCATCAATCGTCTTCGGTAATTTTTCCTTGTGTTGTCCCGAGGAGCCTTCCATAACTAATCGCTCCATGCCGGTCCAATCGTATCCAAGACCATCGGCAAACCATGGTGTTCCTGTTTGACAATATTCCGGATCTACGTCTGCCAGTGCGTGGTGCCTCACTTCACACTCGCACCAGTCAAACGCGAGCAAGCCGGTCTGATTGGCAAATGTCTGAAATACCGGAACAATTCGACGCACCCACCATGTTCTTTCGTAATCTTTTCCCATATGCGTCATTGCAGCTGAAGTTGTTCCCAATGTTGTCTCGGTACAGTTGTCCACAAAGCTGGTCAGCGAAAAACAAATCATTTTCCACAGCTTGTGTTCTTGATTGCTCAATTCTGCAGGGGGCGTTTGTTGCCACAGCCATTTTGGTAAAGCTTGCGACTCTTGATCCAATGCGCTCAAAAGAAACCGATGCGCATATTGAAACTTTTTGAGATTCTCCAATGGAGATTCCGGTAAACTTTCACGTTGAATGTCTACAACTGGTTTAAGTTCGTTGACGATGTGTTCTGGAATCTTGGGAGTGTTGGGTGCAACGGTCGATGAAAACGGTCGTTTTCTAGAAGAGTCGGTGTTGTTTGCTGCTGATGAATCCGCTACTGAATTTGATCCATCATTTGCCTGTGCTGCCGATGATTCCGGAGGCAAGTGGTTTGTGTCTATATGTTGAAGATAGTCACCATTTTCACCAAAATGGTCGAGACAGGACGGACATGCAAAGCGCTGCTTCACGTTTTCATGCGTTGAAAGCCCCGTGAATGTGACGAAAGTGTATTCTCTTGTATCGAAACGTCTTTTTCCGCGAGGTATTGCTGGTAAATGCAGTTGGTGCACTTGAAGTAAATGGCGACGTAAGTTTTGTGCAGCTTTTACTCTTATAGAGCAAACATGACAGCAGTGTATCAAACGATCGGGACGAATGAGTGTCCAGACGGAGCGCAAGTACGTTTGGCACTCCTACTCAATGCTTGTGATATACCTGCCGCCAGAAAAACAAGTGGATTCACCTCGCACGCAAGTACTTGTGCTTGCCATAAGTGCGCTCGCCAATTTCCCGTTTTCCCTGGCACATCAGACATCGACTACTCGGGAATCAATTTGGACGAATGGGAATTGCGGACACGCGAAGGCAATCGAGAGAACGCCCAGCAATGGCGACAAGCCGAGACACTTGCTGCTCGCCGACAGATCGAACGTGACACCGGAACACGATGGTCTGAATTGCACCGCCTTGATTACTTCGATCCCGTTCGCTGCACGATCATCGATCCAATGCACAAACTGTTTCTTGGCACGGCAAAACGTATGACCAAGATGTGGATCGAAAACGGCGACCTTACCAGGCAGGACCTTTGTGAAATGCAGGTTTTGGCAGACAGCATCGTGCTCCCTCCTGACTACGTTTCCTTGAAGCGGAAGATCGGAGCTGGCTTCTCTTTTATGACCGCTGATGATTGGAAATCGTGGTGTATCGTATACTCGCCCTTCGTCTTGCAAAACCATCTGCCCCGCCATCTTCTCGCTCACTGGCTGAGCTTCGTAAACGCCTGTCGATTGCTGGTCAAGCCTTCCGTCACCATGAACGAGATAGAAGGAGCCAATCATTACTTCGACTGGTGCGCCATCAAGGACCTAAACCCGGAACAATGCACATGGCAGCAACGCCTTGCGTGTTTAGCGGATTTATGCACGCAGGGTCTCAGCATCAACACGTTGCGTAGCGTCCGTACTGCTATTTCAGCTTGCACACCGGACATTCAAGGCACCGCATTCAGTGAGCTTAGGGAGGTCCGAGAATTCATGAAAGGTGCTTCCAACCTCCATCCTCCTGCTCCTCGCGATCGCACGGCACGATGGGATATCTCGTTGCTGGTGGCTCATCTAGCAAGCATGGCACCTCTCGATCAACTTTCACTCAAGGATTGCGGTCGCAAAGTTCATGCCTTATTATGCATCGTGACCGGTTGGCGACCAGGATCTGACATGTCAAAAATTCTCAGCTCAGTCCTAATTCGACCTTCTTCGAATCCGGCCTGGCCAGCTGAAATGCAACTGACAGCAGTTGACGTCAAAGAGGGTGGCAACAAGATTTCACCTTTCATTCCATGCCTCACTGAAGACCAAGCTATCTGCCCCGTTTGGTGGACATATCAGTATTTACAACGCACACAACCGCTTCGCCACAACACCACACGTCTGTTCGTTGCCGCCACAGCACCGCATCAAGCTCTATCGCCGGATCGCCTCCGCAATTGGCTCCAGGTTACAATGCGCGAAGCGGGTATCGATCCACAGTTTACAGCACACAGCATTCGAGCGGAATCAGCAACCACAGCTTTAGAAGCGGGCGCCTCTATCGAAGAAGTGCTTGCCGCCGGTAATTGGAGCAGCCGTACGACTTTCGAACGCCATTATTATCTGATGCATCGCGATGCCATGACTTCCAACAGCCGAGCACGGACATTTACTTACTTGCACCTCAACAACCGCACCAGGCGCCGGACCGGTCAAGGAACATAATCACCGCCAAACATATACAAACTATCACCGAAACGAGCTCTACGAGCACGAAGGACAGTGTAAGATTGCCGAGCGAAGCGAAGGCTATCGTCCCACTGTCCGAGGGCGAGGAGAGTGAGTTGAGGTGTCCCCCCCCTTCATTCATTTCTTTTAGTTAGTTTCCTTGTATTCATTCCTTTTGACATCGACATTTTCCAACTGTACACCCCCCTTCCATATTATCTTTTGCACGTCTCTTGCCACTTTTCAAACGGCTAAAGAGAGACAAATTCTTTTATTCATCATTATATATATATACAAAATAAAGTTTGTGAGCGCTCTTCGAGCGGCCGTTACACCTCAACTCACTCTCCTCGCCCTCGGACAGTGGGACGATAGCCTTCGCTTCGCTCGGCAATCTTACATTATTACTGTTTTACCATTCTGAAAGATCCAAATTTATATATTACTTTTATAATTAAAACTAAAACATTCATCAAAGATATTATTTTTGTTTTTTTCTGTTTATATATCAAAAGTTGGGCTAATTATAGCTTTTTATTCTATAAATAAATGTTGTGTGATATATGTTCAAACCACATTTTAAAGGTAAATCATCTCTAATGAATCTGCTACTGAATTTAATCCATCATTTGCCTGTGCTGATGATGATTCTGGAGGCAAGTAATTTGTCTCTATATATTGAAGATAGTCACAATCTTCACCAAAATGGTCAAGATAGGATAGACATACAAAGCACTGCTTCACGTTTTTATGAGTTGAAAGCCCCATGAATTTGACGAAAATGTATTTTCTTGTATCTAAACGTCTTTTTCTGCGAGGTATTGTTGGTATATGCAGTTGGTGCACTTGAAGTAAATGGCGACGTAAATTTTGTGCAGCTTTTACTCTTATAGAGCAAACATGACAGCAGTGTATCAATTCAACGAGTAGCCGTTTTGATGGCTCTGTGTGGGACGAGGAGGCCGAAAGCGAAGTTGCCATGGCAATTGTTTAAACTGATTTTGTTGCATTTTTTCAGGGAAAGAAAAAAGCAGATAATATAGGTGCGGCTGTGTTGGCCAATCCGAAATTACTTTAAATAGAAAGTCCACTGTAAAAGCTGCATGACGCGAATTTCTCTCTACTGTTCGTTTTGACATGGTCATAGTCTTCCCTTTATCTTTAATCCTCTAATCATCTCACGCTGACTTGCATACTCATTCAATGGCACGACCTCGAGGCCATAAAAAATCTCCAAAATCATAAAGCGAGAAGACAAAACTAGAAAGAAAACGTGGATTCTCGTCAGTTCCTATTGTTCTTCAGCAGACAAGGAGAACAGCATAGCGATATTTCATCTAGCAGCACTGCGCCGATCTCTCAATGCCACAGACAAGAAAGCAGCAAGCTCTTTACCGCTAGCCGTGTCTAATACAGATAGCTATGAAGCTCAAGCTGCTTCAGCGGAGTATACCAGTACGATGACGAGCGATTATATCCATCCAGTAATTTCTTTGACAGAAGTGGCTTTAGCATCGGCGGCTACTGATAATATAGACGAAATCGTGGATGAAATGGAAGTCTGAAGACGGTAGTGATGGCGAAGGCAGTGAAGATGAAGTTAAAAATAGCGATCGAAATGGTATGCAGAATGGTAAGAAACAAATATAATATTGTGCGGACGGTAACAGGACTTGACTAAAAATGCTAACAAAGTAGCTTTTGCTCGATACATGCATCATTTCATTAATAGCATATAGTGTAGCAATATCGAGAAGTCACGAAATGATGTACTAGACAAATAATTCGAACAGCTGCATGCTCGGATTGTAGCTCAAAAGTGCCCTGAAAAATACAAAAGGGAACTTTCTGGGTGCTGCCGCCTGATCCGTTCTTTGCTCTTATCATAGCCATTTATTCTACAAGTAAAACGTTGAACGTATTGCTACGTTACCATCCATCTTGTTCCTTCTCAAACTTACAGCATGCTTAATAATACTGACAATACCAGTTACATGAAAAATTCATCGTCAAATCAGTGGGCACAAACTGTTTACTCCACCGAATCAAAATATTTTCAAGACTCATTATCGGAAACAGTGGCTATCGAAAACGTTTTCATCAAACAAGAAACAAGAACAATCACCACTACTCGGCTTCGGAAAAAGAAAATATTATGTGCGGTTGCCAAGGAGTTGCTCAAAAAGCGAATCCGAGCCAATACTTAACATGGATCTTTTGAATCAAGATCTTCGGTTGGAAATATTAGTTATCTGAAGGAATATTGGATATGTATCATATGTTTAGTTTAAATGTGTGTTTTATTTATGGAAGGATGGATTGACCAGCGCCATAAGGCATACGGTCGCTTCCTTGCGGCACGGAATTGTCGATGCTTGAATGGTAATTTTACAGAGAGGGGTAGCAAGACAATAAGAAACTAGTGGGAAAATGAATAAATAAATGGCAGAGGAATGATTGAGGTAATCGCAGAATGAGCGGGAGAGAGCGAGATGATATAAGCTAGAAGCAAGGAGAGAATTGGATTACGATAGTAGACGTATGTATCAGTAGTGGTGATCATGTAAAGGTGTCCACCTTCCTTATTGGCCATTGTCGTAGCAGCAGCAGGATGTTTCAATCTACATCCTCATGTCTCTCCGTTGCATCACCGGGGCGTATATACATTATTGAACTGAAACGAATAACTCATCGCTGGAAAGAAGGACACATGAAAATCACGACAGAACAATGAAAGATTTATGCATCTGTATGACGCTTTGAAAGCTTCTGCGATGTGTTTTGACATTAATCATCCAAAACGATATCCAAGCATATCCAAGCAAAACTCGTGATGAGTGCTATACGACTACCGGCATAACATTCAAGTCCTATTGTAGATGATAGAGTGAAAGAATTACATCTGTATGACGCTTTGAAAGCTTCCGCGATGTGTCTTGACATTAATCATTCAAAACGATAACCAGGCAAAACTCATGATGATTGATATACGACTACCGGCATAGCATTCAAGTCATATGGTGGGTGATAGAGTAAGTGTTATTGTGACAAATAGCTACAAGAACACAACAATGATGTAATCACGGACCTACGAGTCTGTTGAGGAGGCTGTGCTTAGCAGGTTACGGCTTCGGAATGTTTGCTTATTATTTTTAACTCGGGCTGCGTACACGTCTGAACCAAGGAAACAGGTGGGTATGACTGCTACTACTACACGATACAGCCCAAGAGAACATAGAGCGAATAAGAAGTCGTATTGAAAGCGTACATACACAAAAGAAGGCAGTAGTGAAGAGGCTATGGAAGGAAAGCGTTTAATCAGCAGGAGAAAGGGCAATGCATGGGTTTGCTGCTGTTTGGAGAATGGTGATTGTGTGTATGTGTGAGAGAATACAGACCCAAAAAAGAGAGCGGACAGGAGATGGAACGTTTTCATCAATCAAAGCTGTGACATGCACTTCAGTGCCTCTGTCACATTATAAAAATCAATCAAAGCTGTGCGTCTTCCCTCAATCTTCTCATCTCTCTTTCCTTCATCTTCCACTTTCAACCCTTGTTTTACTCTACTACTACCTCTTGATCTCAATACCCAAACAGTGCTTTGAGCAACACATTACGCACACTTGTACCCAATATCTCTTTGTCTATAACTTCTTGTAAAAATACCAGCACAAAAAATGTGGAAATATCTCCTTGGCAAGGTTTTCGTGACCACCGGCGGCAAGGCTCAGAACCAACAGCAAGCGACTAGTGATAGTGATACGACAACGATGGCGACAGCGGTCGAAACACGACCTAGTCAACCTAGTGGTCTGATGGGGCTGCTCGGCATCTTTGGCACCATGAAGCGACAAATTTTCGGTCCCTGCTATGATCCGTACCAGCGGGACCAGGTAGCACAAAAAAAACAAGAACAAGAAGAAGCGCGTGACGAGCGACCAACCAAAGGATGTTGGTCTCTTACCTCATTGATCGTGAACAATATCTCCACCATGGCCTATGAGCTCTTTTGGAACACAACATCAGCACAACCGCCGGTAGCGGTAACAAGTTTCAACGAAAAACAGCAACAGCATCACCATTCGCGACGTCACTCACTCTTCCGTGGCCGGGATATTGACTTTACACATTTCAAGACATCGTCCGCTTGGGAAAACAGAATGCAAGAGGCCGAACGGTTGATTCGTGGTATTTGTTTGCAAAACCAACAACAGCAACGAGACAGTATAAACGATCCCTCAGCATGGGCTGTAAATGCAGCCCTAGCCTATCAACTTGCGCTCGAAGAAGACAATAACAAATGGGGCCTGGTGAACAAGGAGGATCTCGAAGTCTGCTTCTTGGTATGTATTTGACTTTTTTTTTTTTCAAAATATATCACATCTTCCAACGGCAAGTCTTCTCTCTCTCTTACACAAACTGTGTTGTTTTGTTGCTTTTATAATAACATCAAAGGCACTCACGCCACCTCCGAAACCCAAACGCACTTACGTTACCATCCCAGAAGCATCTACACCACCAGGTGTACCTCACAATTACCAGCATCCACGCAATCATCCCCATCTTTTTCATGACGCAGTAGTACTATCATAGCAGTACTAAAATAGGAAACCTTACCCTTTCTCTTCTCTTCTTTGTTATATCCCATCTTCTTTGCATATATTTTTAAAACTTTATTAATCAGTTCTCCACACGTCCACATCTGCACATACACACACCCACACATCCAGACATCCAGAAACGGCAGAAAATCTATCAATCAATCAAAGAAACAAAAAAAACTAATACTACTGTAAAATTGTACTTAGCTTTATTCTTTTCTTTACATACAACATCAATCAGCAAGATCAACATACTTAGTATTCAGAATCTGTTATTTCATATCAGCTACATTTTTCTTAAGTTTAAAGCATACGATATTGTGTTGTAACGAGGAGAAAGCTGTGTGTGTGTGTGTGTGTGTGTGTGTGTGTGTGTGTAATGAGTGCACTATGTGCCACTAGTAGTAGTAGACGGATCGGCCTACTTGTCTCTGTTAGCTGAGTGTCTGTCTAGTAAGCAGAAGGTCAACAGCTCGGTTTTGTTAGAAGGCAGTTGCAGTACATACCGAAAAACTCGAGTCCGAGGTGCTGTACTATCCTCGTATATTTCTTTGGATGCCGCATCTCTTGATTAAGGGCATTGTGACTTTAAAACGTCAGAGCTGTCAATCTTGCTTCAAGTCTACAGAATTTATTAATAAAGCTACGACGCGTTGTAGGTACGGCAAAGTGAATCGGACCAATGTCTTGTGCAGCTTGATGCTAGTTGCATATGCAGTTGTTTTTATATTATAGCAACGAGCTATGACTGTACGAACAGCTCTTGCATTGGGAAAAAAAAGTGTTGCTGTCAACAATGAAAGTATTACCCACCAGCTGCCTAAATTCCTGCAATGCCAATATCCTAAACATATGCCCCACCGCAGTGGTTTATACAAGCACGTCGTGGATCAAAAACGACGACAGCGCAATCAGCAAACTCTCGCCACATGTCACCATCATAAACGTGGTAAGATGTATTTGCGACACGTCTGCGATCACGCATGATTCGATTGAGCTCTGAAGACGAACTTATTTAAGTTTGGAAGCTAGCGAAGTGAGGCAGGTGGATGTAGCTGTGGGTTTTCTTCCAGAAACAAATCAAATTCATCACACTGCACTTTCTTGTAAATCCTTTCTGTGTCCTTTGGCTTTCTTTTTTTTTTATAAGCGAAGATTTATTTAATAATAGAAGTATGGATTCGAAATGAAAGGATGAAGAAGAGGAGGAAGGAGGAAAAAATTGTGGCGGGTATGATATATACGGTTCAGCAATACTTAAAACAAAAACAAATATGGTCTAGCCACACTACGCAATAATGTAACGATGACTTTATATTATACTGTGTACTCTTCGAGTCTTGTTCCCAGCAACCATTTCTTACAATCTTGCATTTCTTTGCGCTTTGCAAGTCGTTGCTGGTTTTCTCCTTGTCATAAAACAAGATTTTGAGTTTAAGAATACAGATGGCGGCAGCTTTCGTGAAATTTTCCTCCTCAATGTATCGATATTATTGCATACTTTGTCTACTTTGTGAAGTGACATCATGTTGCTGCAAGGTACCCTCTTTCGTTTTGTACTCGGAAACCAAGGTTCGTGCACAGAAGGAATATAAAAATACGAATATCTGCAGTTGGTTATTTATATTGTGTATTCCGAGCTTACATCAAGACTGTAAAGATAATTCTTGTACACCGTTGTTTCTTTAACTCATGGCAAACAGCATAGGGTGATATAGAAAATCAAGGAGTTATAGATAAATCTTACTTCAAATAAAGAGATGTTCGCACTTATTGCTTTTGACGAGGGTTGTGACATGCTGAAAGCTCTACTAGAATTCATGCAAAGGGAAGTGCTTACACACACACTGCTGTACACTCACAAACCGAGCAGAAACTACATCATCGCAAGGTTCGTTAACAAAGTTTGCCGCATGTGCATTAACCTCCTTATACGAAATCATGAACGCAGTTTGACGACGCTTCTTTTCTTTTCTAATATAGTTAGCCTCGGTCGAGAAAAACAAAAAACAGTGTTCTGGCCATTATATGCTTGAACTCGTTCGATACCCTCCGCTCTCGCCACCGATCGTCATGACGATTTATATATTTGATATTTAATAAGTTTAATGTTATTTATTCCTGTGCTCCCTCAGCCTAATATTTTCTGTAGTACACATATCATATGGACGGGTCAAAGACAACCCAGGTATCCGGAACTTTATATATTTTCGCTGTACAGTCGCGCAGGCAGTTCGCCATAAAGTAAAATAGCTTAATTTGTCTTTTTAAACCTTGTGTAACCCAAGGTTTTATCTGTACTTATTACAGCCACGCAAGCACCATCATCGTGGCCCACCATTGCTTATAGAAATGGTGTAGTTATGAATAAACTTGCTCCACTAGTGGTGAGTACCTGTGTGGTGAGCGGGAAAAATGGGGAGATAGTGTTGTATAGCTGTTTACATGAGTAAAAAATATTGGTTAGTAATGGTATCATGGAATCGAAAGATGTACAAAAAGATGACGAGTTTAATATACAGTATATGGTACACGTGAACTGATACCGCATTTCAGTTGTTTGTGCGATGATGCAGGCTCGCACAAGAAAAGGAAAAAGGGGATCTTCTTCACCGGGTGAGAGAGCAGCAGCAGTAAAAAAGAAGACCAATCTATAACAAAGTTGATTTGCTTATCAAAAGCCGGGAAAGAAAGAAAGAATGATACGTCTTTAGTGGTTGAGTGTTTACGAGTACAACGAAAAGAAAGGGTGGGATAAACTAGTTTAACAGGTGTGAAGGTGACGAAGATGCTAGTAGGCGAGGTTAATAGATGGATGTATGGTAGTTGGTAAATTGTGTGTATATAAAATATAACAAAAAAGCGAACGAAAGGAAAGGGATGGTAAAAGAAATGTCACAGCACAAGGTTTCCAGTTATATAAGTTAAAATTACAACAACCCAAGCAAAATTGGGTGGATGATGAGTGGGTTATAAAAAAGAAGGCCAGCTTGTGTGTAAGTTGTTTTAAGCGTTGGAAGATGTTCTAGAGACGTTAAAGAAGTGTTGTTGTTTTTTTAAGAGGCGACATGATAGGCGATCAAGAAAGGATCGTCGTTGACTGTGCATCCATCAGAGATTTTCTCGCAGACAACAACTTTTTAATCCTTCTTTTCTTCATCATCATCTTCAGGCTTGGGTGTTTCTTTTGCAACGGTGGTGGTGGTGGTGCTAGCCTTTTCCTTTCGTTTGTGCGAGCCGTGAACTTTGGGTTTGACGGTCGTGGAAACAGGAAGTGGGCGGCAAGTAGTTGTCATTTCATTGTCTTCGTCGGGATAAGCGACGCACATGACGCGAACAGCGGCGCCCTTGTTGGAGGAGTTAGAAGAGGGAGTAGGTGTGGGCTTGGGCGTTTCTTTGATGACGGAAGATGGAAGCGTGGCGGTAGGCTTGGCCTTCTTCTTGTCGTCGTCGTCGCTAGCAGATTTTGAGGCTGAAGCTGAAGCCGAAGCTGAAGGAACGGGTACTTTGCTGCTGCTGTGGACGCTAGCACTGGGCTTGGTGTTGCTAGCCTTGGTGATTGCAAAGTAACCTATACAATGATATCATGGTCATAATAATAGTAATAAGAGTTAATTTTCTGTTGTCGCGATCGATGTCTTCCTTAAAAATTCGCCGATGTTCTTGTTTCATTAGTCTCCTTTATTATAGTTATTCTTACTCACCAGCAAATGCAATATCAGCAGAGTGAGGACCGATTTCAAGAACACTGTTGTTGTTGGTGTTTGTCAACATATGAGTTCTCTTTATTCTTCTTTTCTTATGTGCGTAGAGTTAGTTGACTGATACAAGTACGTACTACTGAGAGTTTGGCTTGATGTTTTTGGGGATCTTCCACTTGTAGGTACCGTTCTTTGCATCGACGCTGGGGGCGATAACTTCGTCGATGAGCAAGGCCTGTGCGGGGCCAGAAGCCAGGGCAATCATGACCTTATCAACTGAGGCGCCATCTGCAAGTTTCCTATTATTATTATTGTTGTTGTTTTAATATTAATTACAAATAGCGTCGTGTCTAGCTTCAATGCAAAATTTATCGCGAAACAAACCATTTGATCTCGACCGTTTCGCCAGCTTCGTACACAGCATTGGGTCGCGGACTTCTGATGTTGACCGAGGCCGCCTGGGCCAATTGAAACAGGGCAAAGGATAGGAAGGTGACAATGAGCGCTTTAAGCATCTTTTTTTCTGTTTGTTTCTTTAGAAAGGGAAAGGAAAGGGGGTGGGGGAGGATTAAACCTCTTAAAGAGTTGTTTTAGGTCGAAAGAGAAAAGAGTAAGGGAAAAGAAAGAGGGAAAGTATTTATTTTTTGGGTGAAAAGACATAGGCAATAAATTTTCATTCTCCACCTCATCAACTTTGTGATACCTGGAAACCTTGTGGTCGTGACACGTTGTGCTGTACAGTTGTTGGAATTAATAGAGCAAGCCAGCCAGCCAGCCAGGCAAACCGAACCACCATTCTGTACGTAGGCAGCTCGTGTAAATATTGCCCCCTATATTCACCAGGCACATCTTGCATTCTGGGTCATCTGAAAACTCGCTATTCTACTTCCACCTTATCGACTTGTGACTACTGCTGCCGCACATACCACTTAAAAATGCACAATTAAAGTTGCCACATGCTTCCATATCCATAAACAAATCACGATCGATCACATCTTTATGTTTGTCGTGAGTCTTACTGATGTAAACTGGCTTCCACCACTACTACCAACCAATTACGACACAGACCCATTCGTGGGCTCTTGTCTTAATGTTATTGCACTTGCTGTTTGTTGTGATGGTCGCGGGCTGCTGTAAATTCGCAATATATAAAGACTGTCTTCTTTCTTACGACGGTAGCTACAACACAACATATATTTCAATTCCATAATTCATATTTCATCAACTTGTATACATATCACGCATTTTCCATCATGCATCTTATTACTCTTTTTGTCTCCGTCTTCATCACCTTGGCTTTTATTGGCGTCGACTACACTCTGGCTAATTGCGATTGCGACCCCACGAGTCACGGATGTCTCGACCGTTGCAGTAAGTGGGCGTTCAATTACCTTGATGATAGAAGAAAAACAAATAAGACGATTATTACCAGTACCACCACTGCCATAATATAACAAAATAGCAATATTTGTGTTAATTTTTCTTTCTGTCTGTCTGTTTTACGCATTATATTAAATTAGTCAATGAAGCCCGCTCATGTATCGCCGACTGTAACACCAGAGCCTTAGGCAAGAACAGCGACGAAGGCAGCTGTCGTAATCAATGTCTCCAAAGATACTGGCCTGAAATCGACGTTGACAGCAAGGTTAACCCCCAAAACGCCGTAGAAGAAGAAGACACCATGTTCAATAGCAACGTCGATGAAAAGCCCGAGCTTGTTGAAGAAGAAGATAATGCTGTTGCTGATGAAGGTGACGAGGCCGCATTAAACCAACAAGTAGAAGTGAACGTGGAGGAGGAACAAAATGACATCAAGACACCATCCATTGCCGAAGAAGAAGAACAAAAACAAGAGGAGAACGAAATGGACGGAGCTGAGATGAGCATTGATGAGGAGAACCTTGTGGATGATGAGGATAATAACGACGCCGATTTGATGGAAGAAAATGTTTACGAAGGATACAGCAGTGATGAACAGCTTGCTCCTGAGGAAGACGACCACGAAGAAGAGGACGACCGCGAAGAAGAAGACGATGAGACTGAAGAACTCGCTGGTGGTAACGATGCTACTACGAATGATCAGCAACAACACAGAAATAACATTTTTGCCGTTATTTCGTCTCACAAAAAAGAAAATCATGATGACGAGCAGCAGGAAACAGAGGACGACGAGGAATACCATGAGGAGGTTACACAGGACGAAACCGCTTCCGGCGAAAAGGCAGCACCTGCTCCTGTTGATGCTTACTTTGACAGCAATCCCGCCGAAAGCGGCACTAATGGACAGCCTAATCTTCTTACTGTTACTGGTAAAGTTGTATGATATATGACGATATAAACTTGAAATGCTTACAGTATTGTATTTTAGCGTATTCAACCATGACCAGCCATGTCACTGTTATGCCCAACGGCAGTCCTATTTCAACCCACGGTCCTTCTCATGGCCCTGATGGCATGGACGTTGATATCAATGGTGCCGTCGGTAATATGCAATCATCTTCTGCCATCGTTATCTTGATGGCTATGGCTTGCGCCTATTTCATTGCTTGATTCTCCCAACAGCCTCTTATATAGCCGTTGAGCGCTACACATTCTTTTTTCTCTTTTCTAATTATGCAGTAGTTCAAAGCGCGTTATATTTATAAACGTAATTATAGATACCGTTGTTGTACTTTCGTATATATATTTTCATCTCCTTTTATACACAATTATTAAAAAGTTCTCAAAACAAACAAACAAACACACTCTTATCGTTTAATAGTCTACTATACACATGATGTTGGAACAATAGTGGTCGGTAATCATTTTTCACGCCCTGCCCTTCTCCTCAGATTCCTTTTGAGATTCCAGTTCCGCTTTGGCATTCTTACGACGTTGTCGTTCCTCATACAAGACACGGTTTTCAATAATGCGTTGTATGATGCTTTCGGTGGTAAGGGTAGAACTAGGGTTATCGATTTCGGTATATAAGCCTCGATCCTTTGCCAGCTATATAATATATATTATTGGCATGATTAGCTTCAGTTTTTCAAGTTTTAAACGGGTGCAGCAAGCTATGTAAAGAAAAAGGGGGCGCGTACCTGGTACGGGTCCTTGCCATCCAAATCAGGTTCGGTAGGCGTCTTGCTGTGTGCAACAACGTGAGCATGGTACTCCTTGGTCAATATATCTTCGGTGACACTGTAAGGTGCGCCAATGATCACTTCATCGACGTACTATTATTTTTATCGATATAAAATGTCCAATTATTAAGAGTTACACATACACAACCCCTTCCGGGTCTGTAACAAAAAGCATATATCTAGTACTTACTCGGCAAGCCAAAACACTAAGTGCTCGTTCATGAAGGTTCATCAAGGGATAGTTTGCACCTTTGATTGCGTTGACGGTCTATTTCGGTAACCACGAGAGTTGTTAAGCAATGATGCAACGAGTGTGAGCCATTATTTGTCTTGATTGAGCTTTGGTATGTTTACCTGATCGTCATGTACGCCCACGTTCAAAAAATCGCCAAGCGCCTTGGCTCTCTTTAAGAATTCGACATGACCAATATGGAACAAGTCAAATGTCCCATCCACATAGACGACACGATCCGTTTCCTTCGGCTCACGACCTTCAGAAAACTGAACTATCCGCTTGGATGTAGGCAAGCAATGAGATATAGTTGTGCGATTGATCGTTTTGTTGCCGCTGCTGCCTGACGTTGAAGTTGTTGCAGCACTAAAAGAGCCAAGTTCTTCAGCATTCACGTTGGCAATCGAAGACTCGCCTCGCTTATGGTGATCGCGGGTCATCAAGAGCATACGACCGACCAATTCGGTGGTAGAGACACCTTGCGTACGTTTACACTCTCGATACAGACCGGCATCTTTCACAGCTTGATAACAGTCGGTACCATCGGCCATTGTTGTGATGTCGTCGCCGTGTACACAGAAATCAATATCATATTCACGCAGAATCTCGACGGTCGTGTTGTATGGCGCATTGGGTACGACTTGATCTACCCACTTGCAGGCTGCAACTGCGTCATATCTGGTTTCATAACGTAACATGGTAATATATTACCGAGTTGAGTAAACTTCTTTTTCTTCGTGTCACACGCTTTTTGCAAACTTTAACCGGTTACCTTTCTTGCTCTTTCATGACAGTAGGTCCTTTGTTCTTTGCAATCTCGGCATCCGAATGCACACCGACGACAAGCACATCGCCCATGGCTTTTGCCTATATGTTTTCTCACACCATTGAGTATTTCAAATTTTAACAATAAAATTTACCTATCTACAATTTTCAGTTTACCTGTCGAAGAGCATTGGCGTGACCATAGTGCATCATGTCAAAGCAACCATCGACCCATACTCTGTTATTTTCATATAATGAATTTCAGTTTATACAATTTAGTGTTTTGGGGAATGTGCGTTCACTGTACCTGACTGGTTTTCGGGTTGTTGTTGCTGTTGTTGTGTTATCCGTTAGTTGACTCATCTTTGATAGCTAAACTTTCTCTAAAACGCTAGGTTGTCAAAATAAGGACTTGGACAGCACTCAACAGAGAACAAAAAAAGCTGATTTCCTCTTATGGTATCTACAAGTGCCGTTCTGTTTCATGTATCAGGGACGGTTGTTCTTATATGTACAAGTTTATTTTCATTATTATTATTATTATTATCGAATTGTATCTTCAGGATGTAAATGATGATGGCCGCCACTTGTAGAAGTAGTGGCATTGCTAGTAGTATACTTCCAGCGTATTAAGCTCGGATCAATTCTCTTGGTGAATCTCAAATGATGCTCTGCTATGGCATTTTCTAGCATATCGCTCTTAATGCATACTTGTACAGGTGTACCAGAAGGAGAACCATCATGTTGAGCAGTAGTAGCAGCAGCAGCACCACCTTTTTCTTTTTCTTCTTGTTTTACATTTTTCTTGCGATATTTTAACATACCCAGCCATGCCAAAGTGTCAATCACATCGTCGATATGGATAGCCGTTCGTTTACTCAGCTCTTGGATTGTGAGCTGGCCACGGAAATCGCGCAATGATGCAATAAGCGTAGACGCCCAATACGACCGATATCCCAGTGCGCCTAGAGATGACAATGGTTTTTCGGGTGAGCCAATTACGCCCTGATGTTTCGATAACTCGTAGCCTAGTGAATTTCATTATAAAAGTTAATCATTTGTTGTCCTTTTCTGATCCTCCTCATCTCCAATAAGAAAATACAATCCTCACTTAATTCTATTAACAGGCGCCCATATCCTTTTCGTTGTTGCGGCGGTAATACCATGATGCACGCCAAATTGTAGTTATCATAAGAGATTTTTTCCTATTTGCTGTTGTCAGCGATCTATGTAGACAGGATGAATTATGCTTTTATCTACCTTTGAGAAGTAACCAACGAATAGGTCCAGAGTACGGTCTTGCTCAGTTAGCACATAGAACGTGAAGCCTTCAACATCATAGTACAACGTTTTGGTCTCCAGAAACAGTTTGGACATTAAGCAAAGGTTTTGGCAGTATAACTTTTTTTTGGTAGAAAAATGAGTGGAACAGGATACTACTACATTTTGTGTATAGGGCTCTCCCTTGCTCTTTTCTCTCCTTGATATACATTACTTTATGCTCTCGTCCATCAATCTCGTATATTTTGATGCCGTCTTGTTGGTAAATGACTTGCCCTGGTGGCCGTCGTCGCTTGCAATGCAACTACAAAAAGAGAAGATAGTTTAGTGATTGTGAGCCTTTTAGTACTACGAGAGATCTAACCGTCGCTAATTAACTTGCCTTGTGAGCACGTAACTGGCTATCCTCCACCGTATATCGCAAACAATGTTCGCAAATAAATAGCTCCTCGACCTTGTCGCCATACTCGCTTGGATAGGGCGAATAGTACCAAGTGCCGATTTGGTATCGACCATAGATGATCTTTTCTACATTCCGTGGTCGTTTGTCTACAGATGTATCATCATCATCTTCTTCTGATCGCGTTCTTGTTGGGCCACCAGTAGTAGTAGCTCGACGTACTGTTGCTGGCTCTGTTGTCTTGCCAAAACAGAAACCAAAAATCCCCATTTAACACTTGTAAATTAAAAAAAAGGTTTTTCTTTTGTTCTTTTTACCTCTGGCGTTCTCTTAACAACTTGATGATGTCCACTCTCACTTTCATCTGTTGGAGACTTTCGTTTTCGACTTTGCTGTTGTTGTTTGGTGCTCGGTTCTGTGGTGATTTTCGTTGCTGCTGTAGTTTTACTTGCGGCAGTGGATGGTGTTGTTATTGCTGGAGTTGGATCTATAGCATAATAGTAAATAGATTATTTTAAGCCTAAGCTTTTTCTTGTGCAACACCATTTCTTTTCTTTTCTCTTGCGTACCTTTAGGCTTGCTTTCTTGCGAAGAAGGAGAAGGAAGAAGAAGAAAAGTAGAGGCACCAGGTAGTAGAGTAGCTGCGGGAGAGGGATCTTGTTGCGGTTTGATCAAAGAATGCTCTTCTCTCGGTCGCGGCAGCAATGGTCTGGGTGGAATTACTTTTTTGTCGTTCGTAATATTTATAACTGGAGTCGCTTTTTCTATCGTAACGAAAGGTTGTTCAGGTTATTCTTTGCGCCCTCGGAAAAGGAGAGGACAGAAGAAAACAAAAAAAAGAGGGTCAAGAGTCTGTAGCGTGTGCGAGGGAGATCTTACCGATTTGATTGACTGCTGGGACAAGGTCGTTATTCTTTGCTGCATTCAGTTGATTTGGACTTGGAGTCAATTGTGTAGGTGTAGCTTTTTTTTGAGATGGATCGTGATTGTTCATTAAAGTTTGGGGTTGGGTGGGGAAGGAGGGAGGTGGATAGAGGATGTATATTCTTACACGACGAAGCGGGCTTAAAAAAATACGTGTTTAATTATATACCAAGCAAAACTGCTGTCATGGAACCGATTGGCATATGGAAAGATACGCTGATCGGGATGATTTTTCACCTGCTAATGATATTATTACCTTGTCACAATCGCGAGAAACTGGAGGATGCATATTAAATTTGCCACTATATTCGGGTAGTTTTAGGTTACTTCTACAGATAAGTCAAATAAGACAAGATGAGTAGGACTTTAGTTCTCCCCTTTCTGGGGTACAGACATCAGTGGACAATACAGTAGCTACTCCCAGCCGCAAACTACTCAATGTGATGGCGTATAGAGGTTTTATCATATTAGTAGAGGAAAGAGGTATACAGAGCAATATGTCGAACGCTGCGTTTATCTACCACTTTCTCCCCCTCTTCACGTATTTCCTTCATTTAATATTCACATCGTCTCTTTTAACGAACGTGGTGTTCCTCGTTGGATGGTTATTCATTCAAAGGAATGTGCTAAGAGTGCATAACTTGCAGTATCGGTGCTAAAAGAAGAAACAAAAGGTAGTTGTCTCGACATGACCTTTAAAAACGTGGCAAAGAGTTGGTAGAGCGTCAGAGGAGTTGCTGACAGCTCAAGTGATCGCCGTTCGTGAAGGTCAACGCCATAGTTGTTCATAGTCATCCATCGCCATTCTTTCCGTCGCATATAACAGCGACGATGTAAGACGCCGGCTTTATGTACAGCATACTAGGAAGAAGGACTAGGATCGTTGCTTTTTTTCGATTGGTTATTAGAGCATATATAGCTGTGCTAAAGCAATGCTATAATTCAGGTCTACATATGATCCCCGAACTGTACTTATAACTTTTTTCATGCATCCTCAAAGAGCTCTGTTGCACCTATTCTGGCTGTTTTCATCCCTTCTCTCACTACATTTATTTTCAAATAATGTTTGTTGTGTTGTGCTCTGCTACTACATTGAGAAACTGGAATATCTGCACAGGAACGGATCCAGCTCCAAGTGCTTCACAGCATCAACTTCTAGTGTAAATTTTACGTCAACATCTCCAGTTGGTCCCTCAACTGCTGGCATAATATAAACAGTTCCAGACGTTGGTTGAACATCATCAGAAATAGCTGCCTTGTACGATTTACCCCAACCGAAATCAAGTTGCATATCAAATTTGAAACAGTTGGAGCAAAATGCGTCCATTGGAGGAAACATTTCATAAGGAGATCGTTTTTTAGCCTTGAGATTTTCAAGAAAGGCAATTTGATTGGCGGTCGCTTCTGGTGAAAGCTGGGCACGCGTTTCGTTTCGAATCAGAATGGCGACGCGCAAAGTGGCCTCGATTGTTGGAGACAGTAGATCGGCACGTGGAACGGTCGTCTTGCAATATATACATAGATTTCCGAAATATCGTAAGTCTTTTTTCCCTTAGGGCAGAAAAAGCGCTTTTGGACGACAATCACACATTGTATAGAGGCTTTCAGTCTGTGACTCGATGCTGGATCGCACTCCTGCTGTTCTTGGTATCTTGGCGTTTTCGCGCGCACGGGTGAGAGCACCAAAGGCAAGTGCTGTAAGAGCATCGCCGGATGTGATCCACTGGTCGTTCTTCAAAGACATTGAGGACGACAGGTTCTTTTTCAATCGATCAATGGAGTTTTTGGTGAGCTTCCATACGATCACTTTCGTTTGTTGCTGGGATGAGGACGTACTACTAGGTGGTGGTGGCTCTGCTACTGATGTTGTTGTAGTAGTGACACGGAAAGGATTTACCGGCTCACCTTGAATTGTAGGAAAGAATCGGCTAGGCGTACGAAGCCAATCATATGGAAGATTACTCGCTGGATCGACAGATTCACCACGAGTGATTTGGGCTCAGATATTCATAAAATCGAGGTAGGCATGGAGATCCACGACTTGATGATTAATCGATGCGCCGATGACTATGGTTCCGCAAGAGAACTATGGTTTTTGGGTAAATTTACAATGAAATCAGTCACTCAAAAATGACTACGATTATACGCTGCCGCATTTGCTCTCTGAAAGATATACCTGAGTTACTTTAACAGCAGATATGCTTGATCCGGCGGGTAATAAAGAAGTGCCACGCGAAAACATATTCTTTTCATCATCGTTTTCGGTATATGGTATGTTTTTCGTTTCTAAAAGAAAAGGCGTGCCCTGGCGGTTTTCGCTATCTGTGGCAATATACAAGCCAGTACTTCCATCATCGTAACTATGAATGGCTCCAGCTACTGGAAGGTACAGCTCGAGTGCTTCTGCAAGGGAGTCTTTAAGTTTTCCAGCAACCGTGTTGGAGGAGCTAGCACTTGAGTGGAAATGCCAATACTGGAGGATTTGATACGGAGGATAAGAGTCATCAATGGCGGAAAGTGGAATTTTAACGGAGAGGGGTCCAGTTGATGCTTGTTGGAAGGATATATGTATGAGGTGGTGACAGTGGTGGCATAATTCTCCACAGTCATATTTTGGATCATATACTGTACGTAAAAGAGACAGAAAGAAAAGATGGTCCATTTTTACCAAGAATGCAATTTGTAAATACTCAAGCGTATTCTTTCTAACGCGAATGCTTATACTGTAGATGTGACTATGCAACAGCAGTCGCAGGCCCCACTTTTTACTATGCAATCACCTCCCTAAGCAGTAAAAGTGACACAATGAATCTTGCTCATGCAGTGTAGTAAGTTGAGTAAACAAAGGATTCGCAGCGCCTTTGTTTTACATGCCATGCAAAAGGCCAAGATTGGAATTCAAAGCGTATTTGTAATAAGTTTCCTTTTCTAAATACAAGCTTAAAACAGTTTAACAAAGAACAGAAGAACAGTGATCACCTGGTATATGTGCAGCAGATACACAATGAGATTTAGCATGGCTATAATAATAAAACCCCGTCAATTGCACCTTCGATCATTGAAACCCAACAATTTCCAGTACCGTTACTATTACCGTTGGACATAGAGCCCATATAGAAAGCATTGCGATAAACCAATATCCAATGATTTCAGCAATGTTTGAAAACATTTCTGGTTGTAATCAACGAAGATCTACTGCATTGTATGATTATTCAATATATTGATATGCTCGGCTATATCAATTATTCTTCTTCGCTCTTATCGTCAAAAAACGCGCCACAAATACCAAATATAATTAATGTGTGATCATCGCAGTGTACCAGTAACATATATGCATACATATATACATACTTTGAGTGTAGCTACCCACCTTTGGTCGCGTTGACGACTACAAGAACTATACACAATTTGAGACATATTGCAGAAAGTAGAAAATAGCAATGTAATGCCGCGTGCCACTACATACACTCCATAGAAATTGTTCTTTCATTGCACATTTCTACTAGTTAATTGTTTGTGTGCCTCATGAATAGTATGAGCAGCCGAAGATGCAGAAAACCAGACCGGATCTCCCGTTTTGCTTCACATGCAGTGTAAGCACAAGATGGAATTTCTTTTCTCTTCATGCACGTAGTACGACATGTAATGCCTCGATAAGAAAGATAAACTTTGAAAAGAGCATTGTGTATACTTCTGTTATACCTTATCTATATAAAGAATGTGATACGTGACACAACAACAGATGTACTACTAGTTCGATGAACGGATAAATAGTTCAAGCAGTGATAGACAAAAAGACGTTACATATGTATAATATATAATATATATAGTGTGCTAGAAAGGGAATAATACCATCAACAGATGTATAGAAGCAAAAGAAAGAATGAAATAGATAACAGCGGTGGTGAAAGAAAAGAAAAGACAGGGGAGTGGGGGGCTTGAAGGAGAGAGATAACGCTTGATAATGGGGGTTTAGATGAGTGTAGTATGTATATATAATGACTTGCTGCTTTTCATGGCAGCAGCTTTGCGATGTTGAGGAGATCGTGTGTGTATGTTGAGTATGTGGGAGAGAAGAAGAGGGTTGGGATGGAGTGTATACGAGAGAAAACAAATTAAAACAAATTAAAACAATTCTTGCAAATCTTTGAGGGTGACAACACCTCTATAAGCACCGCGTTTATCTTTGCCATCAATGACCGGCAGCAATGGCAACTCCTTTCCTTGCGGTTTCTTGTCGACCATGATGCGTAATGCCTCCGTAGCCAACTCATCTGCCGAGCAAATAACAGGCTCAGGCGTCATGATGTCGCACGCACGGATGTCAAACACAGATTCTCTTGCTGCGGTTTTGAGGATCCGATGGATGTTGCTGTGGGTAATCACACCAATCACTTGGCCAGTCTCTGTTGGCGGGATGGCACTGTTTCCTTCCTCGTCTTCCTCGCTAGTCGAGGCAATCGTTGTGGCATCATCCGAAGCAACCGATGACGGTGGCGATAATTCTTGTTCGATATCTTCGTTAATAGTGTTATTACCAGCCAAAGAGCCTGGGATATTGCGCAACACGACCACACCTCCTCCCTTGGGATGTCTGGTCATTTCCATAATCACGACGTCCAACGATGCGTTGGCTGGCACAGTCGCGACCTTTTGTGCGGGAACCATACATTCCTTGACCTTGAGCAACAATCGACGACCCAACGATCCACCGGGATGATTCAACGCAAACCCATGTGTCGTAAACTTGCGTTGTTTGGCCAAAGTCAACGCAATCGCATCGCCCAAAGCCAAAGCGAGGGTGGTCGAGCTCGTTGGCGCTGGTATTTCCGACGCTTCGCGATGAACATAACCATCGATCCAAGCTGCCGAGATTTTGGCGAGTTGCGACTTGGCGTTACCACCCAGACCAATGATAGGCACGCCACGATGGTTCAAACTGGGAACAATGCGCATCAATTCCTCGGTATTGCCAGAATACGATAGAGCTAACACAACGTCCTTTTCGTTGACAGCGCCGAGATCGCCGTGCATGGCCTCGACAGGGTGTAAAAACGTGGCTGCAGTACCGGTCGACAGCATGGTCGCAACAATCTTTTCGCTAATCTTGCCGGATTTGCCGACACCTGTCACGACAATTTTGCCGCCGCATTCGAGACAGGCGAGCATCAAGTCGATCGCTTTTTGGTAGCCTTGGCGAGCCGTGTCGTTGCAAAAGAGTCGTTGTGCGCAATCGTTCAGCACACGTGCCTCGTCCATGAGCACATTGGCAGAATCGCGGATAACATTGTGAGGCGTTGTGAGGATCATGGTAACCTATGTCACATGGACAGATTTTATGAAATAAGTTAAAAAGAAGAAGAAAAGAAAGAGGAGAAGAAGGTGGCAGATAAGAGATACAACCCGCCGTGGAAAAATTTATCTACTCGGTACATCTCTATCGGCAAGTCTTACGCAAAAAAAATCTCTATCGGCAAGTAAACTCTCCCTTCGGGAAGGTATAATCCGATTACCGATCTTTTTTTTTTAATTACCTCATGAAAAAAGAGTGGGGGGTTTACCGGTTTTGGCGCGGCGGTACGGCGGTAGGCAGGGGATGAGTTGGAAAACATGATAAGGCCTGCCTTTTGTTCGATGCTTGCGCTATTTATAAAGAATTTTGGATTATCTCGTTTAAATCCTTCCGTTTCAAGTCAATTGATAATCAGATCGGCTCGTCAATTAAAGCGTTGTTTAGAACAACAACAGATGGAAAGATACATGGAATACACAGAGAAGATGCACGATGCACCCTTGATCAGCCTTTCCCGAAAAAAAAGTAGGAGAAAGGGGGAATGCACACCTGATCTGATAAACACGCAGGCTGTTGCAGTTGCAGGATCGACAACAGCCGCCATTACTGCTTCCTAGAATACAGAATAACCATGGCAACTCAAGCCGGATACCGTCTTCTGATCACCATGGCGAATTCAGCAAGAACAATTGCACAGTGGAGTTCGAAGGGCTTGTGTAACCGACACACTTGAACGATGCGGCATTGGTGGAATGATAAGAATAATATTTAATGGATTGTGTTGGTGTGCTTGTATAAATGTGTGCGTGTACGTGTGCGTTATGTGCTGCGTGTAAAAACAATATATACGATTGCTTTATATGGTATATATATAAAGTAAAAAATAGTAAAAGAAATATAAAAGTAGGGGATTTCGGGTTGCTTGTTGGTGTATACAAAGTGAAAAATAGCTTTTCAAGAGAAATGCGTTGCAGTGATATTATTTGATCGATAGAGCTAAGATGTGTGCATAGCAAAATAGGTTAGTGTTCGTTTCCAGAATCAATTACAAATTAGCAAACCCAAAGAGAACTAATGTGGACAAAGCCACTTACTGTAATTGAACCATCGTCACCGCTTGCCCCCATGACCATCAAATTAGGATGAAAAGTAAGTGCCCTAGTGAACGCGTTTCGCTGCCCCAAAAAGCCAGACGAGGGCCGGATCGTAGATAACCGATTGCCATTTACGTTCCATACCTTGATGATATGGTCATCTCCAGCACTAGAAATGTCGTCTTAGTTTAAGTGACTTGATACTTTATCCCTATCTATCTGCCCTGGTCAAGACTTATTACCTCGCAACGACCGGGCTATGGTCGTGGACAGCCAACGCAGTCATATCTGCATGCGTATGTGCCTCGATTGTTCGAAGCGACGATGTTTCCCGGATATCCCAAATCTTGATGTCGCCACCGAAACCTCCCGAAACCAATTCTCGATTACCATCGCGTTGAAGATGTACACCAGTGATCCATGCTTTGTGTTCATCCCATCGTTGTACCATTCTATATTATCGCATGGATAAATAACATATAAAGATTAAGTTTGAGAACTTATCGTGAGAAAGTATTTGATAACAACAACGCAAGACTTACGCAGATGTGGGCCTCATGCGACGATCGTACACACCAACAAGGCCATCTCCGAATCCTGCAACAATAATGTCTCCACGCGTCTGATCGCTTGTTATGCTCGTCACACAGCCTGTAGACTGTGTCGCGATATCCTGTTTTGTGGGTTGTGAATTAATGAATATCCCATTTCGCAACCTTTTGAATCCATTCTTATTTTCCAATGAAGAGATATTAAAAGAAAACTTACCATGACCGATATCTCTTGATGTGCATCCCATACTTTAATCACGCGTGCATCACCGCCAGTAAATAGGAGACCACGTTCCTGATGCCAGTCGCATACTAGCCCGCTTTGGCGCATATTACTCTTTTCCATGTCCTTGAGTGCCCGCCATGAACTGACAAGCTGGGCGTCCTCCTGATCAGCGCCATCATAATTTTTCCATAATCGGATGGCACCATCATCTAATATACATAGTCATGATGTAAATTAATATTTTTTTGTGTGGTTAAAGTCAAATTAATATATACGTGTATGTTTCACTGAGAGCATATCCCACCCTTATTGCTCCTGTTTTGTCGTCCTCGCAAGAAATGATAATGATAATGTATATACCTGATGCAGTAAGCAGGATAGCCACATCATCTTCATTAATGAACTTCATATCCGTAATTTGACTATGCGATGGGTTACGGTTATCGATGACGCTGAGTGGCGTAGATGTTTTCCAATCCCAGACCCTACATAATTTTACAAATTTATACAAATTTGCATTTTTTAGAGAATTTCACTCAATTAGGACGGGCACAAGGACAACAAAATAAGAAAAATCCGTACTTACACAAGGTAATTGTATGCATCAGCTGCTACTAGATGAGGTTCGTATTGATGGAAGAGTAACCTTGTTGCTTCCGTTTCATTGTGTATCGATACAATCTGTTCGTCCCAACGACTGGTTCCTAACCACATCAAAAAGTAAACGTATCATTGCGAGTTAGTGATAAAGATTAAATCCACAAAGAAAGTAAGAGCCTCAAATAAGTTCTTACCAGCCAAGCCTTTGGTTGAGTGAGACTCTAATGCTATCCTTTCGTTTCGGGCTCTTCGCCATTTGCGTTGTGCATAAACTACACTTCCAGGTTCTCAGCTTCGGTAGCCTATACAGAAAATAGAAAGAGATGGTGATGATGTGTTACATCTTTTGAACGGAACATCTCCGTTTCTTTCTCTAGCCCCTTCCTCTTTTGTATGATCCACTTCTTGAAACACTATTGTAACGTACACGCATCTGTGGTTCAGTGAAGTATTCGCAGCTCCAATCATAGAAATCAGAGATAAGAGGTAAAGTGTTACTGCTGCTGATTTTGGATAGTGAATTGCGCGGAAGAGATCCCGATGATGTATTATGTTGTGTGATGGCGTTGCGGTTATTGAGAGACGGTTGGTGTGAAACAGGGCGGGTATGCTGTTGTTGTGATGAAGATGATGCTTGTTGTTGCTGATGATGTGGCTCATTCACTGTCCCTGAGCTCAAGGACGCATTTCCAAAGTTGTATATTGTGCGTAAGGTAGATGCAAATGGAACAGAGCGTGTGAGTTTCGCAGGTCGTCTTAGCTGTTGCGCAGCAACAGCTGCACTGCCACTAACACCTGGCGGAATCCCACTAGGAGTACTACTGCCACTGCTGCTGCTGCCTACTGTAGATGTTGTTGTCGTGAATCGATCGTCGTGGGCTTGGAACGACCGTGATCGATCCACACCATTGCCTTGTCGATCAAGTTGTTGGTTTGAAACTTCCCGGATAATGGATGATGCATATTCGCTTACTGAAGGTGTGCTGAGAAGCATTGCGTTGATATGATCTACTACAGTCGATCCAGCCTTGGCGACTTCTGGATGTGGATCGACAGACAAACTCAGTAATGCTTTCCACAGAACCGCGTAAACCGAATCGTAGCTTGTCGAGACGAAATGGTTGTTGTCCATCGATCCTGACGTTGCTGCTGTAACTGCTGTATTAGGTGGCGATCGCCACTCGCCTCCACCTGTAGATCGTGTCCGCTTTCCTCGCTCATCCATGCGCTGTGACGACTGATCCTCTTCAATTGTCTGATTCGCAGCCATCAAAAACTTGGCCGGACCGGCTTGGTGGACCAAATGAGATAACGCCACAACAAATTCACGACGTACAATAGGTGAAGCATCCGACATGGCTACCAGTGCTGAGATGGCAATGTTGTGTTCAATATTGACAATTTGTTCAGTCTTGTTCGAATCGCCCAAGAATGTGCCCAAGGCATACATAGCCGAAGCACGCACTTCAGGCACGCTATCCGTCAATAGCGCACACAACTTTTCATGTCCGTTTTCAGCAATTGCTGCGGACTTGGCCTCTTTGTTGTTCATCCAGACTTGTCCCAAACAAAGACATACGAATTGGCGCAGTAAGAGCATCTCCAACGGTCGTTCTAAAATGGAACGCCGCTATCCTAGCAGGACCATAGAATTGACATGGTTTTTCCAACGGTCGCGCTATTCTAAAACTGGCTACCACTCATTTCACAATGTCAAGCCAAAATATTCGCAACCTAAAACAAATGTTCGATGAAGACATCGAGGAAGAACGCCAACGTCAGCGCAGAGTTGAGCATCTTCAGAGAATCTTTGCAGCTGATGACCAAGACGACGATCAAGTGAGAAAACCCAGAAAAGGCTCTGTTCCTGGTCACCTCGTCATTAACCGCGATCGCGTTGCAGGTCATTGGCGTTTATACAATGACTATTTTGGCGACAATCCTGTTTACCCGGAATACAAGTTCCGTACTCGTCTTCGCATGAGTCGTCGGCTTTTCGAACGGATCGTAAGCGAATTGGAGCAGAAAGATGCCTTCTTTCCGCAGAAGTACGACGCGGCTCATACGCCTGGATTGACACCGCTGCAGAAAGCGACGGCAGCGATTCGCCAACTGGCATATGGCGACCGACGAATATGTTCGCCTAGGTGCAAGCACTGCTCTTGAGTGCCTAAAGCGCTTCTGCTTGGCAATCAGCCGCATCTTTGGTGACGAATACCTGCGCTCACCAAACGAGGATGATATCAAGCGGCTTCTTGATATGGCGGAAAAACGCGGGTTCCCTGGCATGCTCGGTTCCTTGGACTGCATGCATTGGGAATGGAAAAACTGTCCTGCCGGATGGAAAGGCCAATATCAAGGCAAAGAGAAGAAAGCTACAGTAATCCTTGAGGCTGTAGTAGACTTCGAAACATGGATTTGGCACGCGTTCTTCGGTCTCCCGGGTACGCTGAATGACATCAATGTCTTGCAGCGTTCCCCCATCTTCGATGATCTGGCGTCTGATGTTACGTCGCCCGTCAACTTTTCTGTCAATGGCCACAACTACACCAAAGGCTATTATTTAGTTGATGGTATTTACCCGCCGTGGGCTACGTTTATGGATTCAATCACGCATCCGATTGAGAAGAAAAAAAAGGTAAATTTTAACAATGCATATGGAGAGCAGCAACTCTAACTACTTATATAGTTATTTGCCTGTATGCAAGAAGCGTACCGTAAGGATGTCGAGCGTGCCTTTGGGATCTTGCAAAGTAGATTTGCTGTGATTCGACACCCAGCAAGACTATGGCAACCCGACGATCTTTCAATGGTTATGCGCGCATGCATAATCTTGCATAACATGATTGTTGGATCAGCGCTGCAATCCAGGAGTGGATGTTGCTGATGACAACGAAGCCGAAGTATTGCGAAGTGTTGGATCGGCGCCCATTTTGACAGTTCGCAGGGATCCAAACACCATGAGCGAATACTTGAATCGCTATGATGAGATCAAGGATGTTGCGGTCCACGATCAACTGAAGAACGACCTCGTTGAGCATTTGTGGCAGCACCAAGGCAATATGATCTAGTAAAACACAAAAGATATTTTTTATTTATTGTTTTCTATTACTCGTCAACTTCGTCGTCGGTAGTCTGTTGAACTTCTACGTCCTGGACAATGGCTTTTGCGATTCTGGCCTTTGCATTGGCCAAAGCCTCGCCTTTCTCAGCGTCCAATACTCGAGTTCAGCTCCTGAGTATCTGTCGAGCTGTTCTCGCATCACTTCATCGTCGTTCATTTTCTCCTGGAGCTCGATGCGCCTGCGGCTGTTCTGGACATGCTCCTCTTCAGCCTTCGCCAATCGAGCGCGATCATCGTCCAATTTACGCTTGCGCGTTCCATCCTCCTTCTCTTGCTCCTTGGCTTTCTTGCGACCGATTGGGCGCTTCACATACTCAGGTGCGCTTTGATTTGTCACATTGACATACTTGTTACTGAACTTTGGTTGCTCATGAAGCTCATTGTAACAGTGTTGAAACTTCCAAGCAGATTTCGCAGCTTTCTTATACAGCGTTACTGCGTAGTCTTTCTTCACTCCCATATATTCATCAGTACTGGTATCGTATCGTTTATGAAAACTAGCATCCCCTAACCTCATTTTCTTCGTTGTTTCCGCTTTTATTTCGCGCAAGAGCTTTTGCAAGACAACCGCAGTATCTAGACACCTCTCTTTGGATGGTACCCCAGCGGCCCAAGAGGGCTCCCTGGCCAGTTCGTACATCCTTATCTCCCCCTCTTTGAAGAAAATCTTTGTAGATAGTCTCCCACAATATTTGGAGGGGAACATCGGTGCCCTTTGACGAACGAGTGGAGGTGGCAAGCCAGGATTGACACAACCACACATCCTCTTCATTGCTCCAGCTCGGACCGCGATTGCCAGCTTTTACTGCTGCTGCTGTCGACGATTCTGCAACAACTTCGGGAACGATGGTCGATTCGACACGAGATTCGACATTAGTGATGGGGATCGGGGCAGAAGAACTGGAAGACATTGTTGTTGGAAAAGGAAGTGATTCTTAAAGAAGAGAGAGCTTTATTTTACTGCGTACAACAACGCGATTTTATTTTAGAAAACTTGCCCTAATTTTGGGACGCCTATTCTAAAAAATTTGACCCTTTTCTAAAATAGAATAGAAATAGGACGAACGTTGGAACTCGAAATTTTCTATTTCGGAATCCTAAAATAGAATTTAGAACGACCGTTGGAGATGCTCTTAGGTATTATAAAATTTGCCCCTTTCTTTTGGTAACAACATTTGAAACCTTGGTCACCAAAAATTATCACTATGGCAACGATTTCGTCAGTCATATATGCGCGCAATAATAAGAAGAGCGGATGTAAAAAACGTAATGAAAGAATAAAGTGCATTATTGATTTTTTTACTAAATGATATACTCGTGCATTTTAGTTGTGAATGATTATATTATGACTTGCAAGGAAAGCAGCCAAATTCCATCATTAAAGCAATTCATCGATAATAATATTACTCAGATAATCAAGACAAACGACTTTCGCAGAAAATGCATCTGAATGCTGGACGAGGTTGTTTATTGATGAATTAGAAGAATTAAACATTGAAGGAGAAGTTGAGAAGGTTTGTACTGGTCGTTTTAGTCTATTTTGTTTATCTTCTGTCTTCATACTCTCTTATATATTCATTATCTTTTGGTTGTGTTCTCAATAGGACTTAGATTGGAATGTAATCAATGATCATAAAAATACCAAGGGATCATTATCACCATCATCAGCAGCAGCGTCATCACACTTATCCACCAACAACCGCAGCAATAGTAAAAAGTCGGCCAAAATTATGACAGTGAAGGCGCTAAAAGAAGTTGAAAAGGATTATCGTAACATATTAAAATCTGGAAACGTGTAGAAACTTTCTAGTGGATGTATCGTTGAAAAAGTTATGATGGATTGTGCATTATCTTTGAAATATGAACAGTAAGTGTTTTAACCGTGTATGATTAAGCAAAGGGGGTGGCTAAGAAGAACAATCCTTATCTATAAATTAAATAATATATGTAATATAATGCATTATTTTATGATAGAGTAATTATAGAGTAATTATATATTAAAATTTATTTATGAATTATTGTATATAATATTTTTTTTATTAAAATACTCTAATATAATATCTCTTTGATTAAAATCTTCTTCTTTAACCCAAGAGTTTTGACTTGATTCATAGTTTTTCCATCTTACATAAAATATATATTTTTTATTTTGTATTTTATGATCTTCTATTTTTTCAACTTCATAAATATTTTCATCTTTACTTAAATCTCTAATTTCATATATATTTAAATCATTTTTTTTATTGTTAGATCTTTTCTTACGTTTTCTAGATGTATTTTTATATTGAGGAAAATCAATGATATTTTCACTACTATTGTTATCATTTATATTATTTGTGTTATTTATATCATTTTCTAATTCTATTTCATCAATTGCCATATTTGTATCATTATTATTAGTATCAGCTTCTATTTCCTCTATATTTATTTCTAAAATTTTTTTTTGGAATTAAATTCAATTCATTTAATTTTTTTCATTTGTTCCATTTGATTACTATAGACAATATCAATTAATCTATTTTCATTTAGAAAGTCAAAGTTTTCATTTACCCATAATTTATGGTGTTCTTGCACTATTATATTAAATTTATCCTGAAATGATTGTATATTTTTTAATCAAAATTCTACTTTTAATTGTAAGTTAATATATTTTATATCATCTGTTTTTAAAATAGAATTATTATTACTAAATCTTTTAAATTTATTATATAGATCTTTAAATTGATTCTCTACTATGCTTCTAAAGCTGCCAAACACCTTGTTATAGTGTTCATCTTGAGCTTTTAATTCAATTCCAGTTTCTTTTCTAATTGGATAGAAAAAATTTTTATCATCTAATTTTATATTTTTATTTTTACAGAAATCTTCAAATTGTTTTATAAATAGTATATATCCTCCATCTAAAGCAACACAATCTTCTTCTTTTATTTTATTATATAATTTTATTTTATTATATAATTTCATATTTAAAAACATACCACCATCACTACTTATACCACATAATTTACTTTCAGATAAGTTTAAAACCATTTCATTTATATCTATTAATACTTGAGTTCTAATACCTGAACTTTTTAATTTATAGCTCCATCTTTTTAATTTTCCTATATCTGGCTTATCATATTCAATAGATGAGTCATGACCATCTAACATCATGGTTATATTTTTAAAATGCTTAGGATTTCTAATTAATGATAATAATCTTATTATTATATTACTAAACATATTTAACATACAATAATCTACAAACTTATTTAATTTTTCATAATTTGTTATCCAAAACTCTTTATAAAAGGAGTAAAAGGTAGTGTGAGGAACATATTTTGTTATATTTTTTGAGGTAAATCCTGAAACTAATTGATATAGTAAAAGTAAACCTTTTTCTATTTCTAAAAATGGACCAGGATATTCTTTATTTATATTTAAAATAGTTAAGAAGAAAAATACACTTGTATAACCTAATTTATCTAATAATTCTCTTTTAATATCTTGAATTTCTTTAACATTTTTTAATTCTGTTCGATGTTTATATAAATTCTTTGTTTTTTTCCAATCCTGAGTTAAAAAACTCCATTCTTCTAATATTAATTTATTAATTTCATTTTTTAATTCCTTTTTATATTTTATTATCTCTTCATTATTTTTATTTGCATACTCATCAAATATTTCAATTTCAATTTCCATTTTGGGATAATATATTTGAAACACATCCTTTTTAATAATAGGAAAATTCAATTTTTGGAGGAAAAGTATGCATGCTTACGTAATCAAATCAAAAAAAATAAAAAAATTAAAAAACAAAAAAAAATAATGATAATTATCTATAGGATGATCATATTTATTTACTATATACATTATGTATATTATTTTAAGATTAATTAATCTTTCTAAACTTATTCTTTCATAACTATTATTACATATTAAAAATAATACTACAAATAATTCATTATATGTAATATAGTATAATATATTATAGTTATGGTTTAGTCTTCTAAGGAGGGGGGATTATTGCCCACTTTTTTCCCTTAACTGACAAAATTGCTTCATTAATTGACCTTTAGTCCAGTCCATTCTATTATTTTAAATCCTGACGACCGGTCTTACGTTGATGTTTTCACCGAACAAGAGCTTCAAGAAATTCAAGATTTAAAAAGTATTGATTTCAATCAAAAACTTCCAGCAAATCTCCATCAATACATTTATTTATTCAGCAAAAAGGTAAATTTTTAGCAGTTGTCATCACTCGTGTTTTAATGGAACGATTGTTAACAATGGGCCGTATCTGTATTTAATATATAGAAATCCCTTTCTGACTTGTACCGTACGACAATAGCAAAATCATTTGATCCATTAACCCAGGGTGATTTATACTGGGCTCGAAAGAGCTTTGAAGAAACTCTTGATCTTTACCACTTCAGGTTTTTTGAAGATGATTATGTGAAGGACGACGTGGAATATCGAATTTGGCCATTTGTTTCAAAATGCTTCGATCCCTCTCCTATCCGTGCTCGTTCGTACGTGTTTGTTCAGCTTTCATATATGTGGTTTGATGGCTATGATGGTTATGGATATTCAATGTCATTATTGTTTTTTTATTTATAATTAGGGGGAAACGAAAGTCACAAGCTTCATCCGATCGACACAACCGGAAACGCTCTTTATCGTCAATTGAACCAACTGCTCGACACATTACTGGCATGCAGCCCGATATGAAGTGTCTTTATTTGAATTATGAAATTGGTTTTACTGAAGTTGGTTTAAAAGATGATGGAGAAAACGGCACCAAAGAGTTATATGAGAGTGGCATCAAGGCGCCCAAGATGCTAAAAGACTTTTTTGTCTCTATCATAAATGAACGTCCTTCCATTATCCATTCTATTAAAACAGGAGCCTTCATCATTTCTGGTATGTGTTATACACCAAACGTGGTATACGGCATTCATGTTTCAATTATTAACTAAAAACAATAATTGGTTTCAGGTTTACATATGTCGCCGATTATAATGGATTGTCCCGCTGGCTCCATTTGCTGTATAACTCAATCCGAACGAGCCTCGTTCCCCCTTGCTCCAACAGTTTGTGCCACCCAGCTTATTCCTATAATTGAACTTGTGTATCGCACACGTCTTTATTTGATGGAGACTGTGGAAGCTATTGATGGATGTAATCAAGTGGTGTCACTAGGCAAAAAAAACAAAAAGTGAGTTTTAGTTCCACCTTGTATCACAAGTCCTGAAAGCTCATCATCATCCACTACAGTGACTACAACAACAACCGAAATTGAAGATGAAAATCAAAACGAAAATGGCTATAATTCATCTGCCTCCAGCCAGCCCTCAACAAAAATACAAAGACAATAAGGATCTGATGGGGACCGGCTATGGTTATGATGATTTTAATGCGATCTAGTAACCCTAGATGACTTATTAGCTAAGATATACCAGGATAGCCAAATTAATTTTTATTGAAATAATTCATGCATGAATGTCTTGGCATGCATACATTTAAATTTTTGAAAAAAATAAAAATTGAATTTTTTTTTAATATAAAAATAACACCACAGAATATAAAGCAAAGTATATTTGTTATATTTTTTATTTTTATTACTTCAACAATCGACATGAACCAACTCAACCTTCTCGCATTCTTAGCTATTATGGCTGAATTTGTTCCTATTTTAGGAATTACATTGACACTCTTAATTGAAAGAGCAAAACACCTTGCTGAAAACCATCAGCATATTGAGTATGAACCTCTTATCACACAACTGAGGTCAGAACTCGAAAAAGACCTTACACAGGCTAAAGTAGATAAAAAAACTAAAGATAATGCATGCAATAAAATAATTGGAAGAATTCGAGAATATGTAAGATTCCTCAAATCCTCAAATCCTCAATTTTCCGATGCAATGTTAGAGGGTAACACCTCTGGTGCAGATTCCTCGCAGGGCGGCAAAGAATTCCGATTCCAAAACACTAAAGGGCTGTTCACATATATTTGTAAGGACTTCTATTTAACAAAAGAGCAAATCATGGAATGGTTTATAAAACATGAACGTATTGGTTATCGAATTGAAAAGGCAATTGCATGTGATGAAATTGCACCAGAAACCAATGAGAAACATGTACACATATGGATACAAATGGATGAGCGGTTCGACACAAAAACAGCACATAAATTCTTTACTATTGATGGTGTTACTCTAAATATTAAACCAGGTGGTAATCCACAAAAGTCTATTAGCTATTGTATGAAAGGAAAAGATTATATTTGTTATAATATGGATCTAAATTATGAAATTAAAACCAGAAAAATACACCAACAGTTACTTGGATATCAATTAATTACTAAGCAGCTTAATATGTGGAAGGCTACCGAAATATATCCAGAATTGCTATGGAAATATGATACTGTAAAATCAAATTTAAATTCTTACTTTCATGATGCAGATATGGAAAATAACCCTGGAAATAAATTACATATGTGGTATATGTTTGGTATTGAAACAATGTTTGGTAGCAAAAATAAGATACCACAATACGGGATTGTAGGTCCATCAAATGTAGGTAAGATATATAACACTGATGTATTAGAACAAGGTGGTCATCAAGCATATCTAATAAATAAAGAAAATGATTGATCAGATTATAAGGATGATGATTATGATTTTATGTATAATGAAGAAACAGGTTCTGATTTCAAATTAACATTTTTAAACCAAATGTTAGAAGGAACATGGTTAAAACTTAATGGCAAATTCACAAAGTCAATAACTAAAAAGAAAAATATGCCAATAATACTGAATAGTAACTATATGCCGCACATGTTATACAAAAACAAATCAGTATATGAGTTAGAGCCAACGCTCAATCGTTTATATATTAATCATGTTGATAAGAACCGTAAAGGTCATATAATATGGAATCCATACACAATGAAGGTGAAGGATTATGAAAATAAATTCATGTATTATGAAAACATGGATATGTATAGGGGTCGCAATCTGACCCGCGGGTCAAAACCAACCCACGGGTTGAGGACGGGTCAACGGGTCGTGTTGATGCTTTTCTGACCCGCGGGTCGACCCGTCCAACCATTGACCCGACCCGTTGACCCGTCGTGACCTGTGTATACATATAATATGTATGAGGTACCTATATCTAAGTAGTCAATCTTCTTGTTGGGAAACATAATTAGTTGTCAATATGTCTGCTATAGAACTATAGCATAAAACGTACTTAATTCTTTTTATTGTGGGATTATACTTTATATTCAACAGTATGGGATAAGTAAGCTATAAGCAATATATATGATAGGAGTAAAGAAGTAGCAATAGTGCAATAAGAATATACAATAGAGGGTGGCAGTAAGAGACGCGATTTAACAAAAGACAGAAACGGAATTGAGAAAAGAAAATCGAAGGAAGAAGAAAGAAGTGAAAAGAAAAGGGAAAAGGGAAAAGGATAAGGGGCATATAGGGAAGTCGATTTTCAACCACACTTTAAATATTATGCTTTCTTTAAAGCATGTGAGCCCAAGCGATTTCTTTTGTAATGGCACAGAACCCTTTACCTTTAAGAATAATTACTCAAAACGTAGATGTTGCTAGCACTGCTAGGAATTTGCGTGCCATCATCTTAGAGAGCTATATATATATGGAGTTTTGCACTTCCAGCGCTCAAGTTCAGGCTGATCGACACTTCCTTCATCACTACATTGAAATCAGTCTTGACCCGTCAACCCGAGTTTTGACCCGTCGAGTTGAACGGGTCGGGTCGGGTCAGTGTTTTCTTGACCCGTGGGTCAACGGGTCAGACCCTTGACCCGACCCGACCCGTCCAATTGCGACCCCTAGATATGTATGAGGACTTATACAAAGATGAATTCGAAACGAATTTCAAGATCAGCATACATTTATCTGTTATGCACATAATAGTGGTCAGGATGATATTAAAAAATATACACCAATGGATAAAACAGTAGAGGAACTACAAGAATTAGCTGATACAGAAGAATATATGAAGGAACAAGAAGAAAAACATAATAGTAATAATACACAGAACAATAAACAACATAAACCACCTCAACAAAATAATAGAGGATAGTCAACTGTAAAGGTACCACTATCAGCAGATTGTAGGCATTGGGAAGATGTGTTTAATGATATAAAATGTGATGATGTTGTAAATGATACTACTGATTGGGAAGACCCACCAGAAGATATAGAGAAACATAAATACATAGATGTAAGTACATCTGAATCAGAGAAAAGCAGTGACTGCAACATACCAAATAATATACCAAAACGTAAAAAGAAAAAAAAACACATTAAAAATAAACGGAGAAACAAGCAAATAGTAGAAGAGATACAGCCAAAAGTATATTTTAAAAAGCATAAGGATATTAAACAGGCTATAATAGATGATATAGATATAACAAAACAAACTGACGTCAAAAATAAATCAACAGGTACTAATATAAGTACAAGTATAACTAATGAATGCATAAAACATAAATATAATTGGGCAAGTAAACGAAAGGTTGATGCGGTCAGTTTCAATATAAGATTTTTCAATAAGCAAATAAGTAAGAAATTAATTTAGAGCTGAATACCATGTGTGGCCATATATTCATGTAGCATTTCCTGGGAATTAAACTTATCAACTGTTAACCAACTATTATCCTTTACACTATATCCAACCCACTTAACCTCAAATATGTACTTATTATCAGTATACACATGTCCTACAATTTTCTCAATTTCATATGAATTACTATGTTCTATATTTCTCTGTTCTCTTTGATTTTTTCTCTTGCGTTTAGATGTATTATTTTCAGTTTCGTCCTCACTATCTATAGCCATATCTATTGATTGAGTAATGTTAAGCTGTAGAAATTTCTGCTGCATGTCAACCATTTCGTTATATTCAGTATTTACTTTTTGCTCATTTGAAAATATCAAGTCAAGTTTGCTTTTCTTACTTGGGAATTCAAAATCTTTTCCATACCATAATTTATGATGTGGTTGTACCTCTATATTATACTTATTTACAAATCGCCATATATTAGTAAGAATACAAGCAACACGAAACTGAATATTATAATATCTTATATCAGTTATTTGCAATGCTGCACGATTATTATTAAATCGTTCAAATTTAGAGCCTAACATAGAGAACTGTGCTTCTATTGCTGAACGAAATGATCCAAACTTGTTATTAAAGTATGTCTCATTGATTGTTAACTTTTGTCCTGGTTCTTTTCTTATGGGATGTAAAAAATTACGATCATAAAACTATATCCAGCATCTGTCGCATTATCTTTAAACTTTTGTATAAATAAATTATATCCACCATCCATTCCTAAACAATCTGCCTCACTTATTTTTTTATATAGTTTCATATTAATAAACATAGTACCATCATTTCCGATAGCACATTTTTCAGATACTGAAACATGTGTAATTATTTCATTCATATCCTGTATAACTTGTGTACGTACAGCTAGCCCTTTTAATTTATATGAATATAATTGTGAATGTGACTCATTTGGTTTATAATACTTTATTTTACTATTATGTCCATCAATAAGTAGTGTAACATTCTTAAAACCATCTGGATTGTTTATTATTGTTGATAGAATGCGAATACGTGGTGATGAGAACATACTATCTAGATCTTGTTTTACCTTTTTATTCAATTCATTATAGTTAGTAATCCAGAACCGCTTATATAAATCATAAAATGTTGCATATGGCATAACAGTATGCATATCCTTTCCTGATACACCTGATACTATATGATATAATAATGCAAGTCCTTTTTCAATCTCGCGGTATGGCCCTGGATATTCAATATTTCCATATAAAGCTGTAAGAAAATAAAATATAGGTATAAATCCAAATCTATTAAGTAATACATCCTTTATATCATTTATTGTATTATTCTTCATATCTTTAATAGCTGTTCTATGATTAAATCTATGTTGCATTTCAGGCCAAGATTTATCAAGAAAAGTCCATTTATTATCAATTTTCAATTTCAATATCGAGTTGTTCAATGTGTTGTGTTGTGTTCATTTTTATTTGTTGTTATATACTTTAAACAATCGCTCTTTTTTTTCTCGTGGGAGGTTACCAATATAAATAAAAAAATTCAATTTTTATTATTTTTATTGTAAATTAATAATTAATTCGGCCACTGATGGTTATACCGATCATAGCAATTTTATTATCTATATTACAGCTAGTAGATTATAATTGGTTAGACAACTAATAGTAGGACGCCTATAGGATGATCGTATTTATTTACTATATACATTATGTATATTATTTTAAGATTAATTAATCTTTCTAAACTTATTCTTTCATAACTATTATTACATATTAAAAATAATACTACAAATAATTCATTATATGTAATATAGTATAATATATTATAGCTATGGTTTAGTCTTCTAAGGAGGGGGGATTATTGCCCACTTTTTTCCCTTAACTGACAAAATTGCTTCATTAATTGACCTTTAGTCCAGTCCATTCTATTATTTTAAATCCTGACGACCGGTCTTACGTTGATGTTTTCACCGAACAAGAGCTTCAAGAAATTCAAGATTTAAAAAGTATTGATTTCAATCAAAAACTTCCAGCAAATCTCCATCAATACATTTATTTATTCAGCAAAAAGGTAAATTTTTAGCAGTTGTCATCACTCGTGTTTTAATGGAACGATTGTTAACAATGGGCCGTATCTGTATTTAATATATAGAAATCCCTTTCTGACTTGTACCGTACGACAATAGCAAAATCATTTGATCCATTAACCCAGGGTGATTTATACTGGGCTCGAAAGAGCTTTGAAGAAACTCTTGATCTTTACCACTTCAGGTTTTTTGAAGATGATTATGTGAAGGACGACGTGGAATATCGAATTTGGCCATTTGTTTCAAAATGCTTCGATCCCTCTCCTATCCGTGCTCGTTCGTACGTGTTTGTTCAGCTTTCATATATGTGGTTTGATGGCTATGATGGTTATGGATATTCAATGTCATTATTGTTTTTTTATTTATAATTAGGGGGAAACGAAAGTCACAAGCTTCATCCGATCGACACAACCGGAAACGCTCTTTATCGTCAATTGAACCAACTGCTCGACACATTACTGGCATGCAGCCCGATATGAAGTGTCTTTATTTGAATTATGAAATTGGTTTTACTGAAGTTGGTTTAAAAGATGATGGAGAAAACGGCACCAAAGAGTTATATGAGAGTGGCATCAAGGCGCCCAAGATGCTAAAAGACTTTTTTGTCTCTATCATAAATGAACGTCCTTCCATTATCCATTCTATTAAAACAGGAGCCTTCATCATTTCTGGTATGTGTCATACACCAAACGTGGTATACGGCATTCATGTTTCAATTATTAACTAAAAACAATAATTGGTTTCAGGTTTACATATGTCGCCGATTATAATGGATTGTCCCGCTGGCTCCATTTGCCGTATAACTCAATCCGAACGAGCCTCGTTCCCCCTTGCTCCAACAGTTTGCGCCACCCAGCTTATTCCTATAATTGAACTTGTGTATCGCACACGTCTTTATTTGATGGAGACTGTGGAAGCTATTGATGGATGTAATCAAGTGGTGTCACTAGGCAAAAAAAACAAAAAGTGAGTTTTAGTTCCACCTTGTATCACAAGTCCTGAAAGCTCATCATCATCCACTACAGTGACTACAACAACAACCGAAATTGAAGATGAAAATCAAAACGAAAATGGCTATAATTCATCTGCCTCCAGCCAGCCCTCAACAAAAATACAAAGACAATAAGGATCTGATGGGGACCGGCTATGGTTATGATGATTTTAATGCGATCTAGTAACCCTAGATGACTTATTAGTTAAGATATACCAGGATAGCCAAATTAATTTTTATTGAAATAATTCATGCATGAATGTCTTGGCATGCATACATTTAAATTTTTGAAAAAAATAAAAATTGAATTTTTTTTTAATATAAAAATAACACCACAGAATATAAAGCAAAGTATATTTGTTATATTTTTTATTTTTATTACTTCAACAATCGACATGAACCAACTCAACCTTCTCGCATTCTTAGCTATTATGGCTGAATTTGTTCCTATTTTAGGAATTACATTGACACTCTTAATTGAAAGAGCAAAACACCTTGCTGAAAACCATCAGCATATTGAGTATGAACCTCTTATCACACAACTGAGGTCAGAACTCGAAAAAGACCTTACACAGGCTAAAGTAGATAAAAAAACTAAAGATAATGCATGCAATAAAATAATTGGAAGAATTCGAGAATATGTAAGATTCCTCAAATCCTCAAATCCTCAATTTTCCGATGCAATGTTAGAGGGTAACACCTCTGGTGCAGATTCCTCGCAGGGCGGCAAAGAATTCCGATTCCAAAACACTAAAGGGCTGTTCACATATATTTGTAAGGACTTCTATTTAACAAAAGAGCAAATCATGGAATGGTTTATAAAACATGAACGTATTGGTTATCGAATTGAAAAGGCAATTGCATGTGATGAAATTGCACCAGAAACCAATGAGAAACATGTACACATATGGATACAAATGGATGAGCGGTTCGACACAAAAACAGCACGTAAATTCTTTACTATTGATGGTGTTACTCCAAATATTAAACCAGGTGGTAATCCACAAAAGTCTATTAGCTATTGTATGAAAGGAAAAGATTATATTTGTTATAATATGGATCCAAATTATGAAATTAAAACCAGAAAAATGCACCAACAGTTACTTGGATATCAATTAATTACTAAGCAGCTTAATATGCGGAAGGCTACCGAAATATATCCAGAATTACTATGGAAATATGATACTGTAAAATCAAATTTAAATTCTTACTTTCATGATGCAGATATGGAAAATAACCCTGGAAATAAATTACATATGTGGTCTATGTTTGGTATTGAAACAATGTTTGGTGGTAAAAATAAGATACCACAATACTGGATTGTAGGTAAGACATATAGCATTGATGTATTAGAACAAGGTGGCCATCGAGCATATCTAATGAATAATGAAAATGATTGGTCAGATTATAAGGATGATGATTATGATTTTATGTATAATGAAGAAACAGGTTCTGATTTCAAATTAACATTTTTAAGCCAAATGTTAGAAGGAACGTGGTTAAAACTTAATGGCAAATTCACAAAGTCAATAACTAAAAAGAAAAATATGCCAATAATACTGAATAGTAACTATATGCCGCACATGTTATACAAAAATAAATCAGTATATGAGTTAGAGCCAACGCTCAATCGTTTATATATTATCTATGTTGATAAGAACCATAAAGGTCATATAATATGGAATCCATACACAATGAAGGTGAAGGATTATTAAAATAAATTCATGTATTATGAAAACATGGATATGTATGAGGACTTATACAAAGATGAATTCGAAAACGAATTTCAAGATCAGCATACATTTATCCGTTATGCACATAATAGTGGTCAGGATAATATTAAAAAATATACACCAATGGATAAAACAGTAGAGGAACTACAAGAATTACAGTAGCTGATACAGAAGAATATATGAAGGAACAAGAAGAAAAACATAATAGTAATAATACACAGAACAATAAACAACATAAACCACCTCAACAAAATAATAGAGGATGGTAAACTGTAAAGGTACCACCATCAGCAGATTGTAGGCATTGGGAAGATGTGTTTAATGATATAAAATGTGATGATGTTGTAAATGATACTACTGATTGGGAAGACCCACCAGAAGATATAGAGAAACATAAATACATAGATGTAAGTACATCTGAATCAGAGAAAAGCAGTGCCTGCAACATACCAAATAATATACCAAAACGTAAAAAGAAAAAAAGACACATTAAAAATAAACAGAGAAACAAGCAAATAGTAGAAGAAATACAGCCAAAAGAATATTTTAAAAAGCATAAGGATATAAAACAGGCTATAATAGATGATATAGATATAACAAAAGAAACTGACGTCAAAAATAAATCAACAGGTACTAATATAAGTACAAGTATAACTAATGAATGCATAAAACATAAATATAATTGGGCAAGTAAACGAAAGGTTGATGCGGTCAGTTTCAATATAAAATTTTTTAATAAGCAAAAATAAGTAAGAAATTAATTTAGAGCTGAATACCATGTGTGGCCATATATTCATGTAGCATTTCCTGGGAATTAAACTTATCAACTGTTAACCAACTATTATCCTTTACACTATATCCAACCCACTTAACCTCAAATATGTACTTATTATCAGTATACACATGTCCTACAATTTTCTCAATTTCATATGAATTACTATGTTCTATATTTCTCTGTTCTCTTTGATTTTTTCTCTTGCGTTTAGATGTATTATTTTCACTTTCGTCCTCACTATCTATAGCCATATCTATTTATTGATTAATATTAAGCTGTAGAAATTTCTGCTGCATGTCAACCATTTCGTTATATTCAGTATTTACTTTTTGCTCATTTAAAAATACTAAGTCAAGTTTGTTTTTCTTACTTGGGAATTCAAAGTCTTTTCCATACCATAATTTATGATGTGGTTGTACCTCTATATTATACTTATTTACAAATCGCTATATATTAGTAAGAATACAAGCAACACGAAACTGAATATTATAATATCTTATATCAGATATTTGCAATGCTGCACGATTATTATTAAATCATTCAAATTTAGAGCCTAACATAGAAAACTGTGCTTCTATTGCTGAACGAAATGATCCAAACTTGTTATTAAAGTATGTCTCATTGATTGTTAACTTTTGTCCTGGTTCTTTTCTTATGGGATGTAAAAAATTACGATCATAAAAACTATATCCAGCATCTGTCGCATTATCTTTAAACTTTTGTATAAATAAATTATATCCACCATCCATTCCTAAACAATCTGCCTCACTTATTTTTTTATATAGTTTCATATTAATAAACATAGTACCATCATTTCCGATAGCACATTTTTCAGATACTGAAACATGTGTAATTATTTCATTCATATCCTGTATAACTTGTGTACGTACAGCTGGCCCTTTTAATTTATATGAATATAATTGTGAATGTGACTCATTTGGTTTATAATACTTTATTTTACTATCATGTCCATCAATAAGTAGTGTAACATTCTTAAAACCATCTGGATTGTTTATTATTGCTGATAGAATGCGAATACGTGGTGATGAGAACATACTATCTAGATCTTGTTTTACCTTTTTATTCAATTCATTATAGTTAGTAATCCAGAACCGCTTATATAAATCATAAAATGTTGCATATGGCATAACAGTATGCATATCCTTTCCTGATACACCTGATACCATATGATATAATAATGCAAGTCCTTTTTCAATCTCGCGGTATGGCCCTGGATATTCAATATTTCCATATAAAGCTGTAAGAAAATAAAATACAGGTATAAATCCAAATCTATTAAGTAATACATCCTTTATATCATTTATTGTATTATTCTTCATATCTTTAATAGCTGTTCTATGATTAAATCTATATTGCATTTCAGGCTAAGATTTATCAAGAAAAGTCCATTTATTATCAATTTTCAATTTCAATATCGAGTTGTTCAATGTGTTGTGTTGTGTTCATTTTTATTTGTTGTTATATACTTTAAACAATCGCTCTTTTTTTTCTCATGGGAGGTTACCAAGATAAATAAAAAAATTCAATTTTTATTATTTTTATTGTAAATCAATAATTAATTCGGCCACTGATGGTTATACCGATCATAGCAATTTTATTATCTACAGTTGTACCCCGGTTTTTGCAACCCCTGGTTTTGCAATTCCTCGTATATCTGCAACTTTTTTTGAAAAATCCAAAAAAAACTTAGTAGTTTCGCAAATTTGCAACTTGCAAATGAGTTTATACGATTTGCACGTTATCGGGGTGAAAACAGCTTCAATTTTTGCAATATCAGCTGAAGGAAGCATCCGTTGCGTGTTATCGAGGAATAAGATGAAACGGTTGCGGCAAGATAAATATGTAGATATGAAGATGTATTTGTTGTCAAAATAAAAAATTACTATCTGGTAGTTGAATGGCCAGTAGAATTGGGACACGTATATAGCACTTATTGGGTTGAATCCACAAAAGAAATGATGAAAACATAAGAAAAAGCAAAATGTTTGCTCAAATGAGCTTTCAACTACATATTGAAGAAGTCATCAAGGGATGATTGTCGGGAGAATGATTACTGTCTGAGACTCTCCTGAATCCTGCGCAAAGACTTCTTTAAGTCGTAGTAATCGATGTCATCCAAAAAGCTCAAAACTCCTGCAATCGCAACCTGTTTTTCTTTCGACGTTAGCTCTGGAATAGCTGAATCGTCGCTTTCGTCCACCGTATCAGTCTGCTTCTCTATCTCTACACCTTTTACTAGATCGAGGATTTCATCATCGGTCATGGAAGCAGGGGCAGCTTGTTTCTCGTAATCCGGCTCAGCCAAATCGCCAACTTGTTCTGTATCTTCAATGTCGTCGCCATAAATACCTCGGATATGGTTGATAAGCTCACTTTCAAGCGACTGTTGTTCCCTAACGATATCGGCTACTGGATGCTCCATTCGCACGTCAAATGCATCAGGGAGTGCTTTTATAAAGCAGTGGCGCACAGTATCCACTCTGACATGTTTTGTCCAGGCTAGTTGCGCCCATTTCATCGCAGTCAGTATGGAGACTTTGAACAACTGGCTGTTGCCGCTCACCAGAACACGACCATCGAGACTGATGGTTTGCTCATACACTCGTCGGTATTTGTAGTTGCTATAGAATTTAGATATATTAATACATATCGTTTTTACCACTAGTTAAACGCTCGAACAGTTGCTCAGTGCCTTATAAATACTTACTTAAAGTGAGCTTTGAAGGATCTGATAATCCCTGCATCCAAAGGTTGCGCTTGTGATGTGGAATTTGGCGGCAGATACACAAGCTCGATGTTTTCCGGCGTGTAACTGCAGCGATGCCCCGAGAAGTTATCTAGAAGGAGAAGTATACGTCGCCTTTGGTGACCCATAGCTCTATCGAATCTTCTAAGATAATTCTTAAAGATGTTGCTTGTCATCCATGCTGTTTTGTTGGCAAAATACTGACTGAATCCATAAGATACGGCTATATAGTTTGATTGTGAATCGTAGATATGGTTAAAGGACATGTATTCTGAACATTAGTCTATTTTTCGAACATACCTGTTTTGTTTTTTCCAAAGCACGTCGGATTCAAACTTTTTCCAATATACACGGGCTCACGGAAGTCACTGCCGTCAGCATTTATGGTAAGTGCAACGGTCATTCTGGATTTGTCTTGCTTGATTCCTTGAATGCGTCTTGAGGCAATGGTGGTCAAAGGCGGGTTACAATACAACAATGCAGTCTCATCCATGTTATAAACATCGCGAGGATTGTAGCCTTGGATTTTGCGGATTATAAACGGAAGTTGTTCTTGCATAGCAGCTGTATCCGTAGAGCCTGATTCTCCATGGATTTTAAAGCCGCCGATAGAATAGCGTTTTTTAAAGCGGTCCTGCCAGCCATGCGATGCCTTAAAGGCGCCATCAGGATATCCCAGTGCTTTTGCGAACCTTTTACCAGCGGTGGCAATGGCAAACCAGTTGAGTGGAACATTGCTTTTTTCACACTCTAACATCCAGTAGTAAATGGCATCCTCGACGTCCTGTGAAAGAGAAGGGTATGGAATTAGATATATGATGAATGTACATTGCAACAACAAGTGTAAATCCACCCTGTAGCTTACAGCAAATCGCCCTTTGGAACGGCGTTTTGCTATCCTGAACGCGGATCTGTCGCCAGCCAGAGGGTCAGCACGTCGTCTCTTGATTAAGCGCGAAAAACTTGAGATGTTTGGAACAGAATCGTTTTGGTAGTTCTCCTTGAAAAACTTAATCAAGCCTTTCAGACCCTTGACTCTCCCGCTCAAGTGCTCGTCGTACGTTCTATCCTCTTGCTCGGATGTGAACTTGTGGAACGATTTTGTCATGTGTAAAAGAATAATTATCAAACCACTAGACAGCTTCAATGAAAGAACGGTCTTATATATGCAAGTAGTAACATTTAGAGCTGTGTGAATATTCCCACAGAACGTATCGTACATCATCTCTGACAGATAAACAATGGGCTAGTGTTTATAGCATGACTTATCCAGTGTTTATTTGAAGCAGAATTGTGTACCCCGTTACTTGCAAATCCTCACTTTTTGCAAAAAAAATTCGGAAAAACCTCGGTTGCAAAAACCAGGGTACAACTGTATATTACAGCTAGTAGATTATAATTGGTTAGACAACTAATAGTAGGACGCCTATAGGATGATCGTATTTATTTACTATATACATTATGTATATTATTTTAAGATTAATTAATCTTTCTAAACTTATTCTTTCATAACTATTATTACATATTAAAAATAATACTACAAATAATTCATTATATGTAATATAGTATAATATATTATAGCTATGGTTTAGTCTTCTAAGGAGGGGGGATTATTGCCTACTTTTTTCCCTTAACTGACAAAATTGCTTCATTAATTGACCTTTAGTCCAGTCCATTCTATTATTTTAAATCCTGACGACCGGTCTTACGTTGATGTTTTCACCGAACAAGAGCTTCAAGAAATTCAAGATTTAAAAAGTATTGATTTCAATCAAAAACTTCCAGCAAATCTCCATCAATACATTTATTCATTCAGCAAAAAGGTAAATATTTAGCAGTTGTCATCACTCGTGTTTTAATGGAACGATTGTTAACAATGGGCCCTATCTGTATTTAATATATAGAAATCCCTTTCTGACTTGTACCGTACGATAACAGCAAAATCATTTGATCCATTAACCCAGGGTGATTTATACTGGGCTCGAAAGAGCTTTGAAGAAACTCTTGATCTTTACCACTTCAGGTTTTTTGAAGATGATTATGTGAAGGACGACGTGGAATATCGAATTTGGCCGTTTGTTTCAAAATGCTTCGATCCCTCTCCTATCCGTGCTCGTTCGTACGTGTTTGTTCAGCTTTCATATATGTGGTTTGATGGCTATGATGGTTATGGATATTCAATGTCATTATTGTTTTCTTTATTTATAATTAGGGGGAAACGAAAGTCACAAGCTTCATCCGATCGACACAACCGGAAACGCTCTTTATCGTCAATTGAACCAACTGCTCGACACATTACTGGCATGCAGCCCGATATGAAGTGTCTTTATTTGAATTATGAAATTGGTTTTACTGAAGTTGGTTTAAAAGATGATGGAGAAAACGGCACCAAAGAGTTATATGAGAGTGGCATCAAGGCGCCCAAGATGCTAAAAGACTTTTTTGTCTCTATCATAAATGAACGTCCTTCCATTATCCATTCTATTAAAACAGGAGCCTTCATCATTTCTGGTATGTGTCATACACCAAACGTGGTATACGGCATTCATGTTTCAATTATTAACTAAAAACAATAATTGGTTTCAGGTTTACATATGTCGCCGATTATAATGGATTGTCCCGCTGGCTCCATTTGCCGTATAACTCAATCCGAACGAGCCTCGTTCCCCCTTGCTCCAACAGTTTGCGCCACCCAGCTTATTCCTATAATTGAACTTGTGTATCGCACACGTCTTTATTTGATGGAGACTGTGGAAGCTATTGATGGATGTAATCAAGTGGTGTCACTAGGCAAAAAAAACAAAAAGTGAGTTTTAGTTCCACCTTGTATCACAAGTCCTGAAAGCTCATCATCATCCACTACAGTGACTACAACAACAACCGAAATTGAAGATGAAAATCAAAACGAAAATGGCTATAATTCATCTGCCTCCAGCCAGCCCTCAACAAAAATACAAAGACAATAAGGATCTGATGGGGACCGGCTATGGTTATGATGATTTTAATGCGATCTAGTAACCCTAGATGACTTATTAGTTAAGATATACCAGGATAGCCAAATTAATTTTTATTGAAATAATTCATGCATGAATGTCTTGGCATGCATACATTTAAATTTTTGAAAAAAATAAAAATTGAATTTTTTTTTAATATAAAAATAACACCACAGAATATAAAGCAAAGTATATTTGTTATATTTTTTATTTTTATTACTTCAACAATCGACATGAACCAACTCAACCTTCTCGCATTCTTAGCTATTATGGCTGAATTTGTTCCTATTTTAGGAATTACATTGACACTCTTAATTGAAAGAGCAAAACACCTTGCTGAAAACCATCAGCATATTGAGTATGAACCTCTTATCACACAACTGAGGTCAGAACTCGAAAAAGACCTTACACAGGCTAAAGTAGATAAAAAAACTAAAGATAATGCATGCAATAAAATAATTGGAAGAATTCGAGAATATGTAAGATTCCTCAAATCCTCAAATCCTCAATTTTCCGATGCAATGTTAGAGGGTAACACCTCTGGTACAGATTCCTCGCAGGGCGGCAAAGAATTCCGATTCCAAAACACTAAAGGGCTGTTCACATATATTTGTAAGGACTTCTATTTAACAAAAGAGCAAATCATGGAATGGTTTATAAAACATGAACGTATTGGTTATCGAATTGAAAAGGCAATTGCATGTGATGAAATTGCACCAGAAACCAATGAGAAACATGTACACATATGGATACAAATGGATGAGCGGTTCGACACAAAAACAGCACGTAAATTCTTTACTATTGATGGTGTTACTCCAAATATTAAACCAGGTGGTAATCCACAAAAGTCTATTAGCTATTGTATGAAAGGAAAAGATTATATTTGTTATAATATGGATCCAAATTATGAAATTAAAACCAGAAAAATGCACCAACAGTTACTTAGATATCAATTAATTACTAAGCAGCTTAATATGTGGAAGGCTACCGAAATATATCCAGAATTGCTATGGAAATATGATACTGTAAAATCAAATTTAAATTCTTACTTTCATGATGCAGATATGGAAAATAACCCTGGAAATAAATTACATATGTGGTCTATGTTTGGTATTGAAACAATGTTTGGTGGTAAAAATAAGATACCACAATACTGGATTGTAGGTAAGACATATAGCATTGATGTATTAGAACAAGGTGGCCATCGAGCATATCTAATGAATAATGAAAATGATTGGTCAGATTATAAGGATGATGATTATGATTTTATGTATAATGAAGAAACAGGTTCTGATTTCAAATTAACATTTTTAAGCCAAATGTTAGAAGGAACGCGGTTAAAACTTAATGGCAAATTCACAAAGTCAATAACTAAAAAGAAAAATATGCCAATAATACTGAATAGTAACTATATGCCGCACATGTTATACAAAAATAAATCAGTATATGAGTTAGAGCCAACGCTCAATCGTTTATATATTATCTATGTTGATAAGAACCATAAAGGTCATATAATATGGAATCCATACACAATGAAGGTGAAGGATTATTAAAATAAATTCATGTATTATGAAAACATGGATATGTATGAGGACTTATACAAAGATGAATTCGAAAACGAATTTCAAGATCAGCATACATTTATCCGTTATGCACATAATAGTGGTCAGGATAATATTAAAAAATATACACCAATGGATAAAACAGTAGAGGAACTACAAGAATTACAGTAGCTGATACAGAAGAATATATGAAGGAACAAGAAGAAAAACATAATAGTAATAATACACAGAACAATAAACAACATAAACCACCTCAACAAAATAATAGAGGATGGTAAACTGTAAAGGTACCACCATCAGCAGATTGTAGGCATTGGGAAGATGTGTTTAATGATATAAAATGTGATGATGCTGTAAATGATACTACTGATTGGGAAGACCTACCAGAAGATATAGAGAAACATAAATACATAGATGTAAGTACATCTGAATCAGAGAAAAGCAGTGACTGCAACATACCAAATAATATACCAAAACGTAAAAAGAAAAAAAGACACATTAAAAATAAACGGAGAAACAAGCAAATAGTAGAAGAAATACAGCCAAAAGAATATTTTAAAAAGCATAAGGATATAAAACAGGCTATAATAGATGATATAGATATAACAAAAGAAACTGACGTCAAAAATATATCAACAGGTACTAATATAAGTACAAGTATAACTAATGAATGCATAAAACATAAATATAATTGGGCAAGTAAACGAAAGGTTGATGCGGTCAGTTTCAATATGAGATTTTTTAATAAGCAAATAAGTAAGAAATTAATTAGGGATTGAATACCATGTGTGGCCATATATTCATGTAGCATTTCCTGGGAATTAAACTTATCAACTGTTAACCAACTATTATCCTTTACACTATATCCAACCCACTTAACCTCAAATATGTACTTATTATCAGTATACACATGTCCTACAATCTTCTCAATTTCATATGAATTACTATGTTCTATATTTCTCTGTTCTCTTTGATTTTTTCTCTTGCGTTTAGATGTATTATTTTCAGTTTCGTCCTCACTATCTATAGCCATATCTATTGATTGAGTAATGTTAAGCTGTAGAAATTTCTACTGCATGTCAACCATTTCGTTATATTCAGTATTTACTTTTTGCTAGGGTCGCAATTGGACGGGTCGGGTCGGGTCAAGTGTCTGACCCGTTGACCCGCGGGTCAAGAAAACACTGACCCGACCCGACTCGTTCAACCTGACGGGTCAGAACTCGGGTTGACGGGTCAAGACTGATTTCAATATAGTGATGAAGGAAGTGTCGATCAGCCTGAACTTGAGCGCTGGAAGTGCAAAACTCCATATATATATAGCTCTCTAAGATGATGGCACGCAAATTCCTAGCAGTGCTAGCAACATCTACGTTTTGAGTGGATTATTCTTAAAGGTAAAGGGTTCTGTGCCATCACAAAAGAAATCGCTTGGGCTCACATGCTTTAAAGAAAGCATAATATTTAAAGTGTGGTTGAAAATCGACTTCCCTATATGCCTCTTATCCTTTTCCCTGTTCCCTTTTCTTTTCACTTCTTTCTTCTTCCTTCGATTTTCTTTTCTCAACTTTTCTGTCTTTTGTTAAATCGCGTCTCTTACTGCCACCTAGGGATCCGTATCTGAACCGAGCCGGAACCGCACCGGTTCTGTATAAGTAGAACCGAAGAACCGAGAGGCAGAAGATTGCAATCAGCGATTTTGGTAATTAGTATAAAGTAGGCTATAATGGAAGTTACGAACAATGTTATTCCGAAAAGACCACGAAGTAGTGTATTTGCAAGCCATACCTTATTGAAAAACTTAACAAAACCTGCAAAAGCAGAAGGGAGTGAAAAATAGTAAAGAAGAGAAGAGAAAAAACACTTCTTCTGATGGCAGCTTGCTTTCTCTGCCCATGACGCGCATTATTACTTGTTCCTCTACTTTGCTACCCACAATGCATTTTTCTCCATGACGTACTACTTTACTAGATTTATCATGGCTTCTCGATCAGTTTTATCAAGTTTGTGCATTCCGTTTGAGATTGCGCATTCTGGGGCTCATAACAGAATTATCTTACCCATTCACCCTTTGCCTTTTATGAGACACTATACACTATACACACGTAGAGACACAGCAGCTGTATGTACTGCCGGTTGTGGTTCAATTCCTCCAATGTTACGATAACATATTGTACTAGTAGTACTAAGTCGCTCTAAGTAAGTACTATAAGCTCCACTTTTTTTTGTAAAAACTGTGCTTCAATCTTTTAACCATGCAATGACCCACATCGTATGAGAATGTTTACATTCTGTTTCTCTTATTCATTTTGAGATCGCTGTTCAATGTACAATAATAAACTATTCTTTTTTACTGCAGTATTCAAGTATACCGCGACATTTGAACACACACATCAGCTTTCATTTAAAGATACCGAATCTTGCCTTTTTTATATACATGATGGGTTCGGTTCTTCGGTTCTACGGTTCTCGTCGGTTCTAGTCGGTTCGGTTCTTGCTTTAGACGGTTCGGTTCGGTTCCCTTTAAGAACCGAACCAAACCGAACCATGCGGATCCCTACTGCCACCCTCTATTGTATATTCTCATTGCACTATTGCTACTTCTTTACTCCTATCATATATATTGCTTATAGCTTACTTACAGTATCCCATACTGCTGAATATAAAGTATAATCCCACAATTAAAAGAAGGGAATTACTACGCGCACGACAAAAATTGACCTCGCGCACGACATTTTTTTTGGTAGTTTAGTATTCCGCAGTTGTCGTGCGCACCGTCTCTTGCACAGCCTGAAAGACCCGCGCACGACAAAATCTGATCTCGCGCAACGACAATTATTTTTTGGCAGTTGTCGTGCGCACGGTTTCTCGCACAGTTTAAAAGACCCTGCGCACGACAGAACTATGATGATATATGCCGAGTAACTGGGACATTAACATACCGTGCATCCAAATGGCAAGCAAACAACTTTGTGCCAACATAAGTATTATAATATAGTGAAGCACAA